>NW_025334134.1:189712-423281 GCF_014858855.1 Bufo gargarizans | reverse complement strand
GGGGGTGGTCTAAGATTTTTGCATGTTTTTAGATGTTCTCTACTGAATATAACAAAGAAATGTTTGAAAACAATAGGCTGTGTCCCCCGTAATGCTAAAGAGATGACTCTGCTGACCCCGTCCTCTGAAGCTAAAGAGATGACTCTGCTGACTCATCCTCTAATGATAATGAGATGACTGATGAACATACCATCTAATAATAATAATGAGATGACTCTGCTGACCCCATCTTCTAATGCTAAAGAGATGGCTCTGCTGACCCCATCCTCTAATGATAATGAGATGACTGATGAACATACCATCTAATAATAATAATAATAATAATGAGATGACTCTGCCAGCCTCATGTCTATACAAACTAATGAGAATGAAATGATTCTGCTCATATGTCCCAGTATATACAGCAAAGCCGACCAGTGAGCTGCAGAAGACAGGAATCTTCTTGCGCCTTCTCTGGTGTCCACGGCTTTTTTCTGCACATTGATTGTACCGTGGACATTGATCCCCCACCGCTCATGAAGAATCCCACATCATCATACGGGTCCCCGGATCAGGAAATAATCTGGGCCCAGCCATGCTGTGGGGAGACCTTTGTGGTGCTCCCAGTCGCAGTGGGTCCCTTTACTTCAGAAGTGGGGAAGACTCCCGCCATGGAGAGGAGGCGCGAGGTACCATATTACTCTCTGGCCCAGCTGCCCCTCTAGTACAGGGATCGGTCAGCCCAGTGCCTAATGGCCTGTCCCATGGAGGGCCCCTCTATTACTGCAATGTGCTTTCATGCTTGGCAGTATACAGGCTTTTATATCTCCTTTAATGAATTGGCGCCTCGGTTCTGGCGGACAGAGCGGCGAGCGTTTATTAAGTCGTCAAATTCTGCACAAAAAGAGCCGCCGAAAATGAACAATAAAAAGGGCACAAAACACATTTTATAACCTCAAGACGTCGTAATGGAATATTCTCCATCCGGACATTTTTATGGACAGTCTCAGATTCATAGAATATTCTCCGGAGATGACGCGCGGGGTCTCACGGACGTTGTATATGGAGGGCTCAATCATTTATACGCATTATAATCCCCGGGTTATCAAGCTTGCTGATTGTTTTCT
Organism: Bufo gargarizans; assembly: GCF_014858855.1. Classification (NCBI taxonomy): domain Eukaryota; kingdom Metazoa; phylum Chordata; class Amphibia; order Anura; family Bufonidae; genus Bufo; species Bufo gargarizans. Next base: position 422,175 of record NW_025334134.1, on the reverse strand, counting down.
AGGTCTGCCAACCGTGGGCCTGCCTGGCAGCAGAGTGCCAATGCACCATGGTCCCTCTATGGGCAACCAGCAGGATTGGAACTGCAGCTCTGGGTGTAACTGGAGCATTAGAATTGTGAATGCGAGTGCAACAGTAGATTTGGTTGTGAGTAGAGGATTAGGGGGTGAACACATCCCTAGATGTAACTGGAACACTAGAAGTGTAAATACCTCTTTGAATGTGAGCGGAGCATTAGAATAGTGAATTTGGCTTTGGATGGAGGTGGAATATTTGTAAAATATTCAATGCAGCTCTGGCTGTAACTGGATCATTAGTATTTGTGAATGCAGCTCTGGCTGTAATTGGATCATTAGTATTTGTGAATGCAGCTCTGTATCCCTAAGTTCACACCTGAACGTTTTACAGCGCGTTCAAACGCGCTGTAAAACGCTCAACACATGAAAACCAATGCTTCCCTATGGGAATGGTTCTCACCTGGGCGTTTTACAGCGCGTACGATCGCGCTGTAAAACGCCGGACGCATAATCAAGTACTTGTGCTTCTTTGGGGCGTTTTGACGCGCGTTTGTGGCCATAGGACACTGCAGTCAATCACACAAACGCGCGTCAAACGTGCGTTTACTATTACAAAAAACGCGCATAAAAACGCGCGTTTGAGAAACGCTCAGGTGTGAAAGCAGGGTTAGGGTTGTGAGTGCAGCTCCAGAGGGGACTGGCTTGTTCTAACCGTGAACACAGCTCTGGGAGTGATTGACATATTAGAATTGTGAATGCAGCTTTGTATATATGTGGAGTATTAAATACTGAATGCAGCTCTGGATATAACTGGAGTATCAAATACTGAATGCAGCTCTGGATATAACTGGAGTATCAAATACTGAATGCAGCTCTGGATATAACTGGGGCATTAGAACTAGGAATTCAGCTCTGGATGTGATTGGAGTATTCAGAACACAGCTCCGGTTGCGGTTGACAGAACTATGAATGCAGTTCTGGATATGAATTGTATATTAGAAAGGTGAATGCAGCTCTAGATGGCATTGGAGTATTAGAACTGTAAATGCAGCTCTGCATATCACTGGAGTATTAGATCTGTGAATGCAGCTCTGGGTGGGAATAGAGTATTAGAACTGTAAATGCAGCTCTGCATATCACTGGAGTATAAGATCTGTGAATGCAGCTCTGGGTGGAAATGGAGCATTAGAACAGTGAATGCAGCTCTGGGTGGGAACAGAGTATTAGAACTGTAAATGCAGATCTGGGTGGGAATGGAGCATTAGAACAGTGAATGCAGATCTGCATATCACTGGAGTATAAGATCTGTGAATGCAGCTCTGGGAGGGAATGGAGCATTAGAACAGTGAATGCAGCTCTGGGTGGGAACAGAGTATTAGAACTGTAAATGCAGATCTGCATATCACTAGAGTATTAGATCTGTGAATGCAGCTCTGGGTGGGAATGGAGCATTAGAACAGTGAATGCAGCTCGGCATATCACTGGAGTATTAGATCTGTGAGTGCAGCTCTGGGTGGGAACGGAGCATTAGAGCAGTGTATGCAGCTCTGTTGGATGTGAGTAGTAGACATGGCATAAATTTACATAAGTTTAGAAAAGTCTACTCCAAAGAACTCGGCCTGACAAGCAGGTGGGACATGAGACCAACTACATAATAAGTCCAAGACTACAACCCTCATCATTCTCTCTGCAGATGGAGTCAACCAGACCCCGCTCTTGGGACCAGTTCCTGACAGTGGTTCTCTTCTTCCATGTACAGAACAATCCCTCTCATCGTCTCAGGGACCCGGAATCCAATAACGCAGAGAATTCTCCGCAGGTTCAAAGCCCAGAGAATAATCCCGACAGAAAATCCCTTTAAAGCAAGCGGCAATCATCGCTCTTCAGGGAGCTCAGCCCGAATTAGGCAATAATCCCCTAAACTTCTACTTCCACCATAAAAATATGATTAGATGTTATGGCGTTATCCGCTTTCTGCGCGCCCCAATATAAAAACAACCCCCTCCCCATCTGCGAGTCCTGTCCCATCTGGTCTCCGCGTCCTAAGAGTCCACGGAGGGGTCAGAGACGCTGTATCTATAGGGGGCGTCATCGCTGGCGACACAACCCTAAACCAGTCCAGGAGACCAAGTGACCTTCACATATTATCAGCCCAGGATCTCCAGGCCTATACATGAAGAGTTCTGCAAAATTCTAGTAGACTTTGGGTTTCAATAACTCCCCAAGATCTCTGCTTGCTGTCAGAAAGTGAGAATACTTCCATTCAGAGGCAGTAAACCTGCACATAGCTCCTCCTGCAGTCAGCAGAGAAGTGGATACATTGTATCCAGTGTAGACAATGCTCTGAGCCCAGACTGATACATTGGAACAATGTAGCCTTCCTATTTATCCAGCAGCTGTTACAGAGCATTGTGTAGACTGGATACAATGTAACGACCCCTCAGCTGACAGCAGGAAAAGCCATGTACAAGTTCACTGCCTCTAAATGTAAAGCAGTGTTGTCATTCGTTGACAACAAGCAGTTATCTTGAAAATAGTGAGGAACTGAAGCATATAAAGTTGTAGAACTTTTCAGCAAACAATGAAAAAACATCATTTACATCAACATTTTAATGAGAAAGATTGAACTTTGTTCAGTCCACTTACAGGTCCAGATTCCTCGGGGGTCTCCAGGACTGACTGGACAACACAAGGCCGGTCCCTAAACTACATCCTCATCATCTTCACACGTCGGCTACAATCCTTGTACTTCTATTGATCCACATGTCCTCACAGATCTTCATGTTTCTGCAGCTTTACATGTTCCTCCTCATCAACTTCCCCTCGATCTATCAAGGAACTCAGCAACATCTGAAAGTCTCCTGCTACTACTGACCTCATCATCCTCAATAGATACGAGCCAGTCCATTATCTCATCAGAAAACGTGAAGTGAATGTAGAAATATTACATAGACAAGAATCTAATATCAGCTCTAAGAACAGAGCGAAAATAACCCCCAAAACGTGACATCAAAAAGAAAGATAATCGTCACAAAATATACAGTTCGGTCCATATATATTTGGCTTTTTATTACCTGTTTACTAAAACATATTCAAGTTATAGTTATATAACGGACATAAGGTCCAGACTTTGGGCTTTCATTTGAGGGTATCCACATTAAATTGGATGAAGGGTTTAGGATGCGGTTTCATTCTGCAAAAAGATAGAACACCTCCTATCTTTTTGCGGAACGGGCGGACCTATTAAAGTGAACGGGTCCGCGATCCGCTGCGGCTGCCCCACGGTCAGTGTTCGTGCAGCTCATATCTGATTTGTTGCTATGGGCAACTAAGCCAGTTCTACTTTACACCAGTTTGATAAATCTCCCCCACACGGTCTGGGGCCCCATGATGTCTGTGCATTGAGGCAGACAGACATTCTTCATGTTGTAAGTCTCTTTCACATGAGCGAGTTTTCCGCGCGGGGGCAATGCATGATATGAACGCATTGCGCCCGCACGGAATCCGGACCCATTGTGCACATGAGCGTTGGTTTTCACGCATCACTTTTGCGTTGCGTGAAAATCGCAGCATGTTATATATTCTGCGATTTCCACGCAACGCTAGCCCCATAAAAGTGAATGGAACTGCATGAAAATCGCATCTGTAAGCAAGTGCGGATGCAATGCGCTTTTTACGGATGGTTGCAAAGGGATGTTGTTTGTAAACCTTCCGTTTTTTATCAAGCGCGTACAAAATGCATTTAATCGCATTGCACCCACACGATAAAAACGGAACAACTGAACGCAAACAAAACTGAATAGATTTGCTTGCGAAATTGCGCACATTTTCACTGAATGCATCCGCAACTCATCTGGACTCAATCCGGACACGCTCGTCTTCAAGTGGCCTTAGAGGTTGTAGAATGGGGAGAATGCCTATAAGAAATAAAATCAGCTGCCTGAAACAATAATAATCCACAACATAAACCAAATCATTATAGTTATATCAATATAACTAGATACTGCTCCTATGTACAAGAATAACTACTATAATACTGCTCCTATGTACAAGAATATAACTACTATAATACTGCTCCTATGTACAAGAATATAACTACTATAATACTGCCCTATGTACAGAATATAACTACTATAATACTGCCTATGTACAAGAATATAACTACTATAATACGCTCCTATGTCCAAGAATATAACTACTATAATACTGCTCCTATGTACAAGAATAATACTATTACCTATGTACAAGAATAAATACTATATACTGCTCCTATGTACAAGAATATACTACTATAATACTGCTCCTATGTACAAGAATATAACTACTATAATACTGCTCCATGTACAAGAATATAACTACTATAATACTGCCTCCTATGTACAAGAATATAACTACTATAATACTGCTCCTATGTACAAGAATATAACTACTATAATACTGCCTCCTATGTACAAGAATATAACTACTATAATACTGCCTCCTATGTACAGAATATACTATAATACTGCTCCTATGTACAAGAATATAACTACTATAATACTGCTCCTATGTACAAGAATATAACTACTATAATACTGCCTCCTATGTACAAGAAATAACTACTATAATACTGCTCCTATATACAAGACTATAACTACTATAATACTGCTATGTACAAGAATATAACTACTATAATACTGCCTCCTATGTACAAGAATATAACTACTATATTACTGCCTCCTATGTACAAGAATATAACTACTATAATACTGCTCCTATGTACAATAATATAACTACTATAATACTGCTCCTATGTACAAGAATAAACTACTATAATACTGCTCCTATGTACAAGAATATAAACTATAATACTGCTCCTATGTACAAGAATATAACTACTATAATACTGCTCCTATATACACGAATATAACTACTATAATACTGCTCCTATGTACAAGAATATAACTACTATAATACTGCTCCCTATGTACAAGAAATAACTACTATAATACTGCTCCTATGTACAAGAATATAACTACTATAATACTGCTCCTATGTACAAGAATATAACTACTATATACTGCTCCTATGTACAAGAATATAACTACTATAATACTGCCTCCTATGTACAAGAATATAACTACTATAATACTGCTCCTATGTACAAGAATATAACTACTATAATACTGCTCCTATGTACAAGAATATAACTACTATAATACTGCTCCTATGTACAAGATATAACTACTATAATACTGCCTATGTACAAAGAATATAACTACTATAATACTGCTCCTATGTACAAGAATATAACTACTATAATACTGCTCCTATGTACAGAATATAACTACTATATACTGCTCCTATGTACAAGAATAAACTACTATAATACTGCCTCCTATGTACAAGAATATAACTATATAATACTGCTCCTATGTACAAGAATATAACTACTATAATACTGCTCCTATGTACAAGAATATAACTACTATAATACTGCTCCTATGTACAAGAATATAACTACTATAATACTGCTCCTATGTACAAGAAATAACTACTATAATACTGCTCCTATGTACAAGAATAAACTACTATAATACTGCTCCTATGTACAAGAATATACTACTATAATACTGCTCCTATGTACAAGAATATAACTACTATAATACTGCCTATGTACAAGATATAACTACTATAATACTGCCCTATGTACAAGAATATAACTACTATATACTGCCTCCTATGTACAAGAATATAACTACTATAATACTGCTCCTATGTACAAGAATATAACTACTATAATACTGCTCCTATGTACAAGAATATAACTACTATAATACTGCTCCTATGTACAAGAATAACTACTATAATACTGCTCCTATGTACAAGAATATAACTACTATAATACTGCCTCGTACAAGAATATAACTACTTAATACTGCTCCTATGTACAAGAATATAACTACTATAATACTGCTCCTATGTACAAGAATATAACTACTATAATACTGCTCCTATGTACAAGAATATAACTACTATAATACTGCTCCTATGTACAAGAATATAACTATAATACTGCTCCTATGTACAAGAATATAACTACTATAATAGCTCCTATGTACAAGAATATAACTACTATAACTGCTCCTATGTACAAGAATATAATACTATAATACTGTCCTATGTACAGAATATAACTACTATAATACTGCTCCTATGTACAAGATAAACTATAATACTGCTCCTATGTACAAGAAATAACTACTATAATACTGCTCTCTGTACAGAATCTAACTACTATAATACTGCTCCTATGTACAAGAATATAACTGCTATAATACTGCTCCTATGTACAAGTAACTGCTATAAACTGCCTCCTTTGTGTAACTCTCGCTATGTGCAGTTAGATGTTTTTGCTCTGGTGTTTGGCGGTTTTCTCCGTCGCTTCCCTTGGTACATTCGGCAGGGGTTTGGCGGCATATATTACACTTCTTATCAGCAGGGCTGCGGTCGGAGTCTGTAAATGATGCCGCCCGTCTGATGTATTGATATGGGGGAGCGTTTTGTTCCCTGATTAAACCATCACCCCCACACCGGGCGTGGAGACGAGCGGCGAGCGGACAGGGTATTAATGTCTTCTGGATGAGATTCCCGGGGAATTAGCGGAGAGTGGGAGGGCTGTGACACCCGGCTGATGGATGCTCGCTCTGGGCAGAAAGTAACATGTCACCGGCGGAATGTGAGGAGCGTGGGTAATGCCTGTGAGGGGCGGGGGTGCTCTCGCCCTTCAGCCGGCAGATTAAATGTCCGACATCTCAACAGCCGTGTCCCTGGACGTTGTGCATTCATTCCTCAGCAGAAGAAGAGCCGATCGGGTGATGGGGCGTCCGTGACCCTGGCGGGCGTTACCACCCATTTTCTTCTGCATCTCTGATTCTTAATTTTCAGGAGAAGCGAGGTCTGAACTAAAAAGGTGAGGAACCATTTTTTTCCCCTTTTACTGGGAACAGTGATGTCACCACTTCTGGTGCGATGATGTCACTAAGTGGGGCTTCCTTCCAGGACGTATGAAGGAAGGGGGGAGCATGGGGCGTGGCCCGGATGGTCCTTATACTGTGCCCCCACACGGTAGGAGAATGGGCGTGTAAGATTACAAATACGACAATCCTGGTCCGTGCACATGAATCATGTTTCGATCCTGAAAGGGGAGAGGCTTTGTAAGTAGGGGTGTGGCCTATATTTTTAGGCGGGCCTTCTGCTATGTTTTATCATGGGAATGGAGAACAACGTACAAGCTGATTGGGCTCTGGCTGATGGGATTTCGCCTCCATGTCAGTATTTACTACGTTTCTGGAATTCTATTCATGAACCAGGAGGCTCTGGATAAATTAATCTACAGGTTTGTAATAGAAGGGGGGGGGGGGGGGCGTCGGAGGAGTCCTCAGCCCCTCTCCTGTGACTGTTCCGTGTGCTGGGCGTTCATGTGACATGGCGCACATTATACCCCGAGTCACGGGGCTCTGAGCCTCGCCGTCCTCTGAGAGGAACGCTTCCCGCGAGCCGCCGTCTCATCGCTGACAATCCTCCGATCTGATAAGAGCAGTCACCGCCATTGTGCGCTAATTAACGCACATCCTTGTGGGACCTCGTTAACCTTTACATCCGGCATCAGCGGCCGGAGCAGCGCGCCGCCAGGTGGAGCGCGGGGAACACGGAGGGCGCTCGACCCTGGAGCACGCGCTCATTAACGTATTAACCGTTTACAGAGAATATAATCAAGAATAAACTGATAAAGTCTGGACGTAACGAACAGCGGAGGGGGCGTCAGGCTCCGATCCTGAGGATGAAGGGCCACGCCGTTTGTAACCCTTTAATGGGGCATCATAATTGTTAAAGGGGACTTCGTTTGTTTAGTCCTGATATCCGCAGTATCATCAATATCTGATCGGTGGGGGTTCGGCGCCCAGCACCACCACTGATCAGACGTTTGAAGAGGCCAGTGCCGTACATTGGTGGCCATGTCCGCTACTGCAGCCAAGGTCATGTGACTGATGACTGTGACATCCCTCGACTAGAAGTGGCTGCAGCACTCACCGGAGACCCGCGGGGCCGTCAAACTGTTGATCGGCGGGGGTCCCGGGAGGCAAACTTCCAGCAATCAGATAATGATGACCTATCCTGAGGACAGGCTATCACTGCTGTACTCTCGGAGTACCCCTTTAAGGCGGCCATATATACTGGAGGAAATGCCAGCTGAATCCGCAGACCAGAAGACCTTCTATTGGTGTAGAGAGATGGTGCAGGAAGAAGAACAGTGTCCCCCGGGCTCAGATCCCACCGAGCCTCTCCATTGCCATGCTGCTACCCGTCTCGATGAGTGGAAAGTTTCTTTATACAAAGCATCAGGGTGGTGCCCATAGGGGCCCAGAGGTTCCTACTCTTACCAGTCCCTGGTTCCTGAGGGCCACATTAGAAGACACCAGTAATAGGACATGCACATGAGAACCTGTTGCAGATTTGACTGTTGGGCCGGTGTGATTCAGTGGAAGACGGTGTGAAATGGTAGACGTCCTAGAGATGCCAAGTCATTTCCCCGGATGACATGAAGAGGTCAGTGGCCAACCTGAGTACAGAGACCACCACTGAAACCACAGGGTCGGAGCACAATCAGCACCGCATCCCCATAATTCTCCAAGCAGTCCCAAAAGGTCTGGCCCGTTAATACTGAACCGGTCCAGGGGTGTACTGATATATGGGGCAGAGAGCAGTCACACCTGCACCCTGGTACATTAGGGGTCACATAACTGGATCGCTGTAGGTGGGGGACTTGGTACAACCTTAGGGCTTCAAGATACCACTCAGGACGTGTCTCGTGAAAGGAAACCCTGTTAAGAAGATAACATTGGAGCTAAAGTATGAAGTAGGACCCACCTCCCTGATGTCTAGAACAAAGGGGCCTGAGACTAGACTGCGGTACTCAATAAAGGACATTGAAGCTCAATAATGCTCTATGACACTCAATGATGGACTGTGGAGCTCAATAATGATCTATGACACTCAATAATGGACTGTGGAGCTCAATAATGATCTATGACACTCAATAATGGACTGTGGAGCTCAATAATGATCTATGACACTCAATAATGGACTGTGGAGCTCAATAATGATCTATGACACTCAATAATGGACTGTGGAGCTCAATAATGATCTATGACACTCAATAATGGACTGTGGAGCTCAATAATGATCTATGACACTCAATAATGGACTGTGGAGCTCAATAATGATCTATGACACTCAATAATGGACTGTGGAGCTCAATAATGATCTATGACGCTCAGTGCTGGACTGTGGAGCTCAATAATGGACTGTGGAGCTCAATAATGATCTATGACACTTAATGATGGACTGTGGAGCTCAGTAATGGACTGTGGAGCTCAATAATGATCTATGACACTTAATGATGGACTGTGGAGCTCAGTAATGGACTGTGGAGCTCAATAATGATCTATGACACTCAATAAAGGACATTGCAGCTCAATAATAATGTATGACACTCAATAATGGACTGTGGAGCTCAATAATGATCTATGACACTCAGTGCTGGACTGTGGAGCTCAATAATGGACTGTGGAGCTCAATAATGAACTAAGACACTCAAGGATTGTCTGTGGAGCTCAATAATGGACTGAAGAGCTCAATAATGATCTAAGACACTCAATAATGGACTGTGGAGCTCAGTAACGGACTGTGGAGGTCAACAATGGACTGTGGTGCTCAAAGCATTTAATAATGGACTGTGGTGCTAAATCATGGAGGACTTCCCTCAAGCATTGTGATGAAAAGTCTGGGGGCACCGACGAGAGCTTCCCCCTAGTGTCCTTGCTCAATGACCCCACCTCTAGTATCTTCTGATGCAGATCAGGACCAGAAAGGACAATATTATTTCTGCACATTACATTTCGGTTGGCGAGTACACCCTGTTTTTTTTTTCTTTACCTAGGATGTGTTTATTGGTGTGATTTATGAGGCGCGGGCGCTGGGGAGAGAGGCTTGGCATTCTCCATAAATCTAGAGTTACAGTAGAGCGCGGAGCCACCACTGAGTGGGTGAGAGGAGCCCTGGCGGTCTGCAGTCCCCATCTGCCGCCTGGGCCGTGTGGTAAAACCGAAACAATGGGATCATCTACGGGGGAATTTATGTCAGCAGATAAGTGCGGTGACAGCGTCGGGAGATTTACGGCTATTATATTCATGAGATGAGAGGCATATGGATGGATACATGGCATGGGGGGGGTGGGTGTCTTGTTAACCACGTAAAGGCCGGTAAAGAAATGCAACATGGGTAACATACCACAGGATTCTAGGAGATTTGGGTCTTGCATGGAACCGATGTTCAGTCTGTCTGAGGCATGAGGTATCTGGTGCCTCATTTAACTTCTACTGGGCTTCACCCTGTGGTAATGACTTCTCTGACCGGTGGCATACACACGTGTTCCCAGAGCATTGCATGATCCTATCAGAGCCCTCAGAGTCCGGACGAGGTCATAGGATGAGGCCCCTTTACAATTAGGAGAGGATCTTGAGAGGTACTGGTTTTACTTATGGAGACCTAACTGTAAGACACAGGCAATGCTCTCTGGGAAAAAAATATGCAAATTAAGTATTTTTCAGTAGCCACCTATAGGTGGCAGTAGAGGCAAGAGTCTTCCTTCTGGAGGAGAGCCGATCTGCACACAAGTAGGAAGGAGACAGAAGTGACGCTGGAGGCGCCAAAAAGTGACAAAGACAAAAGTCAATCCAAATACTGAGAATGGCGCCTGATACCGCTCCCTGGTAACTACGGTCTCTGGGGGGGGGGGGGGGGGCTACGGTTGGGCCCTGAGTTTTTCCTGCACCCCCTTCTCTGAGAAATGGAAGAACTTTGGCGTTTCAGGATCATTGAAAATGACGTGTAGATCAGAGAAATTGATACAATGTTTCCGTGCAGGTAAAATGTATCAAACCAGAAGCTCGCTCCCCGCCACCGCTGCATCTCCGGGGGGGGGGGGGGGCAGCCAATAGCAGGTCGCACCCGGAGATGCAGCGGCGGCCGTGCAGACATCAGGCGCGACACGGGAAGCGTGGTAAGTATGACCAGTATAAGGGGCCCGGGCCTTGTAGATGTTGGATAACCCCTTTAAAGAGGATTGCCTACACTGACACTATGCAACAAAAACTCTGCAGTGAGAAGTATGTATTAGATCCGAAAAAAGGTTTTCCCGTTTCTAACAGGAAGCAGAGATCTTAAAAAACAGTGAAGAAATGATGCATAAAGTTGCAGAAGGTTTCATTACTCCGCCATGTAGTGCACCACTGCCAGGATTTATACACGATGGCGGTGGTGATCCGAGACGACGCTGCACGGAATACCACAGTATAACCATGGGACGAAACCTCCGCAAATCGGTCAGTGGAGAGAAGATAAGCGGCGGGATCAGCGGTGACACCAGGATCACAGCCGCTCACTACGACTCGCGCCGCCGCCAATCTCTCCGGGTAATGGAGCACAATGGACGTGCGTCTGTGAAGCTTAGCGTTTAGGACTCCAGAATTTAGAAGTAAAATGAAGAATCCATTTATCCTCCATTAATCCCCCTGGCGGGAGCGGCTGTGAATAATAGGAGAGGGGATTAGGCGGTATAAATAAATGTTCTTAATAGAGATCAGCGCCTCCGTATAAAAGGAGAGAGTAAAGTGCGCAAAATAATTCCGAGCGGACGGTAACTGCGTGCAGAATTATACTGGGAAGTTAGTGAACCCCCACAGGTCCTGGCGGTATTATTGGGGCCATATTACACTTTACTCCCATCAGTTACAACCTCCGTATCATACTGACTCCAGTCACCTCCAGAGCTGCACTCAACGTTTTCTGGCGTCTGTTTTCCGCTCATGTCTCATCACATATTGCACCCCGTAGTGTTCCGTTCCGCATCTCCGGATTTGCGGACCCATTCAAGTCAATGGGTTCGCAAACACGAAACGGCGCATATATACGGTCCGCAATATGGCAACGGGACACCTAAGTTCGTGTGCAGGAGGCCAGAGAGAAAGAAGGAAGCAAACAGGAATTTGAAGGCAGCTTTGGATGTGACAGGAGCATATCATGTGATCTCTGTCCTTAGGGTTAAACAAGGTTTCGCGGTTCCATAGTTTGGTCGTCATGTCCTGGTGGGGGTTAACGCGGACTTTGGGGCGTCCTTGCCTCGGTGACAACCAAAGCTGCTCCGTACATTAGCATTCTCTGTGTGGCTGACTGTGACGAAGGATTCCTGACAACGCCAATAACAGGCTCCGCAGACGGGGGACGTATGAAATATAAATGGGGGCTGAGGCTTTGAAGCCGCCACCTACGAGCGCCCGTTATCCGCCTCCTCAATAATTGACCGGAGACAAAGGTTTGAGCAGATAATTGCGGATAGAAGAGGCTCCATGTATAATGTATCACAGAGGCCCCGCCCCCTGCGACAATCAGACGAGCGGGACAATATTTATTCATCAGAGGACTTAAAGCGACACAGGCCCTCAATGGAGACGATCGGCCCTCCGATCACAGCGCCGGCGAGCAAAAATACAATGTCGCAACCGATTCCATTCCACTTTTTTGTCAGAATTATAGACAATTGTATCCAGTCGTGCAGAGCCGAGCCTGTCAACGCTAGCAGAGGCGAGTGTGCTAGGAGACGTATTAGAGATGGGTGATGCTGGGGATAGCAGAGTGGAGTTGGTGAGCGGGGGCAGGGCTCAGCGTACCTGGAGCAGTGGTGCACAAGACCAACCAGGTACAACAGAGCAGAGGAGGCGCTTGTGATCAGAGTACTCCGCGTATCCTGGGTCAGTGTATTCGGGGGAGGGTCAGGGTATTCACTGTCCTGTCCCCGAATACCCTGACCTGCCCCCAAATATGCTGACCCAACCCTGAATACACTGCCCCTCCCCCGGATACACTGACCTGTCCCTGTATTCAGGGGAGGAGGAGTATATTCAGGGGTGGGTCATTGTGTTTATGAGTGGGTCTCTATATTCAGGGGTGGGTCACTATATTCGGGGGTGGGTGTCACGGTCATATTGGTGTTTAACCTGACGCGGTTGCAGTGCAGACTCGTTGTTTGTGGCAACAATGTAGTTTGTGGTTTGCATGTGCACCCTCCCTTTAAGTTGTGTCTCCCTGCCGTGTGGTGTGCGTGGGGTTAATATCCTGACGGTTAGATCAGGGTGTGGTCTCTTCTTGCTATTTAGCCTTTGCTTGTAGCTTGGAGTTTAGTTGTGCACTAGCCTTGTTGTGGGCTGGAAGCTATGCTCCATTCTGTGGCTAGTCCATCTGCCCAGTCTTTGAGGGCCACCTTGTTGGACATGGAGGTCCTTGCCTATGTCTACCCTTCCCCATTGTTGTTATGTGTGGTGTTGCACTTATGGGTTGATGTTTGTCTAGTTGTTTGTTCCATGTGTGGTTGATCCCGCATGGTTGCTAGACATGTCCTGTTTGTTGTACCTCCGGAAGGGGGTCCCTGGGGTTCCCCAGAGGGGAAACTACAAGACAGCAAGCTGTGGCGTCCGGTAAGTGATCTTGTTGTTCTGTTGTCTGTGGTCATCTGTCCACAGGATACTTACCTGACATTCAGTTGTTGCTTGCTGTCTCCTCCTTGTTACTAGGCCTGTGGGAGACTCCAATTTATCCGTGTCGTGGATGAATCGGCCGTCTCTTATTCCTGACTTCCATAATGCAGGGACCGATGGGGTCAGTAGGGCCCAGGTTTGAGAGTATAAACCCCCCTACCATCGAGGGCGGCTCATACAGTCAGGAGGTCAGGGATAGGATGGTGATAGGAGGTGTCCTTCTCCCTTATCCTGGCTTCCAGGCCTAGTGGCTTTCCTTCATTTCAGACTTTGGATGGTGGGGAGTTTCCCCCACTCTCCGCCGTGACAGTGGGTCAGCGTACTCGGGGGGTCGGGGAGCCAGCGTACTCGGGGGGTCGGGGAGCCAGCGTACTCGGGGGGTCGGGGAGCCAGCGTACTCGGGGGGTCGGGGAGACAGCGTACTCGGGGGGTCGGGGAGACAGCGTACTCGGGGGGTCGGGGAGACAGCGTACTCGGGGGGTCGGGGAGACAGCGTACTCGGGGGGTCGGGGAGCCAGCGTACTCGGGGTCAGCATACTCGGGGGGAGGTGGGTCAGCGTACTCGGGGAGCCACCGTACTCGGGGGGTCGGGGAGACAGCGTACTCGGGGGGTCGGGGAGCCAGCGTACTCGGGGGGTCGGGGAGCCAGCGTACTCGGGGGGTCGGGGAGCCAGCGTACTCGGGGGGTCGGGGAGACAGCGTACTCGGGGGGTCGGGGAGACAGCGTACTCGGGGGGTCGGGGAGACAGCGTACTCGGGGGGTCGGGGAGCCAGCGTACTCGGGGTCAGCATACTCGGGGGGAGGTGGGTCAGCGTACTCGGGGAGCCACCGTACTCGGGGGTCGGGGAGCCAGCGTACTCGGGGGTCAGCATACTCTGGGGGAGGTGGGTCAGCGTACTGGGGGTCAGCATATTCGGGGGGGGGGGTTCTCGGCCTAATTGTCTGGGGAGGCCATGCAGAGGAAATAGGTATATCTGGTTACAGTGCAGGGATATTGAATCGCTTACTGGAAATCCTCTTAAGCAGTCACTTGTCTTGGAGCATTAGAGTGTCAGCTCCTAAGAACAGCAGTGACCCGGGGATGAATGAGACGATTCACTCACGGCTCTTGTCGGGGGTTACAGGCAGAGATTTATGGTGTGACCCCACTGGGTCGGGACAGGAGGATCAGACAATGGCTGTTGAATGTCCCTCGGATCCTGGGTGGTCTCTGCGTCCGGTGGAGTATCCCACCCCAGCAGCTCATAACAAACCCCCATTGTCCGCCGCCCCAGAGTTCCCTGCTCCGTCCCGTGTCCTGCCCTCAGTCAGCTTTTATCTAAGAATTTCCCTCTTAGTGGGTGAACATCAGAGTCATCATATCGAACACAAGGGGGATTATACTGCAGTCCCATGTAAGGATGGGTGCAGCTGCCGTAGCAGAGTGTTAACTCTGTGATGGTACATGGGTATATTTACTGGGGGGGGGGGGCGAAGTTATATAATTCCTACACTTGTCTGCTCAGCATCAGGGCCGAGTCTGTCTCCTGGTACAGCCTATGGCGGCTTTATGATGTGTTACCTGCAGGGTTACATAGGACTGCAGGTAAGTCTACTGGTGCATACTGTTACTTTGAAGACACTAAACAGCTTCCTATAAACATGCACTGGATTAAAAGAAAAACCTTCAGAAATCCTTCTAGAATGCAATTTTTTCCAAGCACAGCGCCACCCATGGTATAGAGGCAGTGCTTGGTATTGCAGCTCAGCAATATTGACTTGAATGGGGCTGAGCCGCACCGAGGCCACGTGACTGATGTATGATGATGTCACTGGCCTAGGAAGATGCCGCGGCCTCTGGTCGTCAGGGGTCCCGGATGTCGCACCCCTGCAGATCTGATGCCCTATCCTAAGGATCCCATAAATATATTTTCTTGGATAACCCCTTAAAGGGGCAGACTTACCAACCCTGTAGACGGTGGTCCGCGCCTGCACCAGACTGATCACAGGGGTCCCCGCTGACGATATTGTGGAGCTCTGTAACTATTGGCTAGCTTTACCTAAAAACGGAATTTTACACAAAAATTGTGGCGCAGAAATGACGCATCTGAGGCCACGCCCCTTTCTCACGCAAGTTGTCAAAAATGCACAAACCTCGGTTCTGCCAAATTGACACTTTTTAGACAGACGCTCGGCGCGGACACACTGGTAAATCTGGGCCAAAGTCTTCTAGAAGGTGGAAGGACTGGACGTCTGGGTGGCATTAACCATTTACAAGGCGCCGAATGATTTTCTGCTTAGGAGTGTAATTCCCCTGTCAGCCTGAAGAGGTCACTGCTGTAAAGGGCAGGAGCCGGATCTTCCTCATCCTCCACAGTTCTGGAGACCGGCTCTGGGCATCGGCTCAGGTGGAGGGGATCTCCCGGAGATTATACCGGAGATTATAGAGTATTACAGTCCAGCAGCCCTGCACCTGGGCATATATAACAGTATCACTGATCTATACCCCATCAGTATCCTGGAGTATTACAGAGCAGCATCCCTGCACCTGAGCATATATAACAGTATCACTGATCTATACCTCATCAGTATCCTGGAGTATTATAGAGTATTACAGTCCAGCAGCCCTGCACCTGGGCATATATAACAGTATCACTGATCTATACCTCATCAGTATCCTGGAGTATTATAGAGTATTACAGTCCAGCAGCCCTGCACCTGGGCATATATAACAGTATCACTGATCTATACCCCATCAGTATCCTGGAGTATTACAGAGCAGCATCCCTGCACCTGGGCATATATAACAGTATCACTGATCTATACCTCATCAGTATCCTGGAGTATTATAGAGTATTACAGTCCAGCAGCCCTGCACCTGGGCATATATAACAGTATCACTGATCTATACCTCATCAGTATCCTGGAGTATTATAGAGTATTACAGTCCAGCAGCCCTGCACCTGGGCATATATAACAGTATCACTGATCTATACCCCATCAGTATCCTGGAGTATTACAGAGCAGCATCCCTGCACCTGGGCATATATAACAGTATCACTGATCTATACCTCATCAGTATCCTGGAGTATTATAGAGTATTACAGTCCAGCAGCCCTGCACCTGGGCATATATAACAGTATCACTGATCTATACCCCATCAGTATCCTGGAGTATTACAGAGCAGCATCCCTGCACCTGAGCATATATAACAGTATCACTGATCTATACCTCATCAGTATCCTGGAGTATTATAGAGTATTACAGTCCGGAAGAGCACCTTCTGCCCCGTGGGATAATACAGTGCGGTATATGGGGACACGAGGAGAATGGCGCACCTACCGGGTCCTGAGACAATACAATGCGCACTAGAGGGTAGGTCGCCAGAATATCAGAGACTAGAACGTGGGGCAGGATCATTATACTTTATTACATTACAGTTCTACTTCGGCTTCTATACAGTCACCTGCTGCATGTCCAAAATGTATATAGTATACAGTCTAGTGAGGTATATAGTATACAGACCGGTGCAGTATACAGCATACAGTATATACAGTCTAGAGAGGTATATAGTATACAGACCAGTGCAGTATATACTACAGAACACTGCACAGTAGACTGTAGTATAATACTGGACTGTAGATTATAAGTTATTACACTTCAATTCCTCTACTGTCATCTGCTGCCTCCAGGGCGATATATAATTTAGCAGAGGGGAGGGTGCAGTATGGAGACTATACCAGGTGCAGTGTACGGTGCAGTATAGACTATACCGGGTGCAGTGTACGGTGCAGTATAGACTATACCGGGTGCAGTGTACGGTGCAGTATAGACTATACCGGGTGCAGTGTACAGTGCAGTATAGACTATACCGGGTGTAGTGTACGGTGCAGTATAGACTATACCGGGTGTAGTGTACGGTGCAGTATAGACTATACCGGGTGCAGTGTACGGTGCAGTATAGACTATACCGGGTGTAGTGTACGGTGCAGTATGGAGACTATACCGGGTGCAGTGTACGGTGCAGTATAGAATTTACCGGGTGCAGTGTACGGTGCAGTATAGACTATACCGGGTGTAGTGTACGGTGCAGTACAGACTATACCGGGTGTAGTGTACGGTGCAGTATAGAGACTATACCGGGTGTAGTGTACGGTGCAGTATAGACTATACCGGGTGCAGTGTACGGTGCAGTATAGAGACTATACCGGGTGCAGTATAGACTATACCGGGGTGCAGTGTACGGTGCAGTATAGACTATACCGGGGTGCAGTGTACGGTGCAGTATAGACTATACCGGGTGCAGTGTACGGTGCAGTATAGACTATACCGGGTGCAGTGTACGGTGCAGTATAGACTATACCGGGTGCAGTGTACGGTGCAGTATAGACTATACAGGGTGCAGTGTACGGTGCAGTATAGACTATACCGGGTGCAGTGTACGGTGCAGTATAGACTATACCGGGTGTAGTGTACGGTGCAGTATGGAGACTATACCGGGTGCAGTGTACGGTGCAGTATAGAATTTACCGGGTGCAGTGTATCGGTGCAGTAATAGACTATACCGTGTGTAGTGTACGGTGCAGTATAGAGACTGATACCGGGTGGAGTGTACGGTGCGTATAGACTATACCGGGTGCAAGTGTACGGTGCAGTATAGGACTATACCGGGTGCAGTATAGACATACCGGGTGCAGTGTACGGTGGCAGTATAGCTATACCGGGTGCAGTGTACGGTGCAGTATAGAGACTATACCGGGTGCAGTGGATGGTGCATTATAGAGACTATACCGGGTGCAGTGTACGGTGCAGTATAGAGACTATACGGGTGCAGTGTACGGTGCAGTATAGAGACTATACCGGGTGCAGTGTACGGTGTCGTATAGAGACTATACCGGGTGCAGTGTACGGTGCAATAGAGACTATACCGGGTGCAGGTGTACGGTGCAGTATAGAACTATACCGGGTGCAGTGTACGGTGCAGTATAGAGACTATACCGGTGCAGTGTACGGTGCAGTATAGAGACTATACCGGGTGCAGTGTACGGTGCAGTATAGAGACTATACCGGGTGCAGTGTACGGTGCAGTATAGAGACTATACCGGGTGCAGTGTACGGTGCAGTATAGACCTATACCGGGTGACAGTGTACGGTGCAGTATAGACTATACCGGTGGCAGTGTACGGTGCAGTATAGACTATACCCGGGTGCAGTGTACGGTGCAGTATGGAGACTATACCGGGTGCAGTGTACGGTGCAGTATGGAGACTATACCGGGTGTAGTGTACGGTGCAGTATAGACTATACCGGGTGCAGTGTACGGTGCAGTATAGGACTATACCGGGTGCAGTGTACGGTGCAGTATAGGACTATACCGGGTGCAGTGTACGGTGCAGTATAGACTATACCGGGTGCAGTGTACAGTGCAGTATAGACTATACCGGGTGTAGTGTACGGTGCAGTATAGACTATACCGGGTGCAGTGTACGGTGCAGTATAGACTATACCGGGTGCAGTGTACGGTGCAGTATAGACTATACCGGGTGCAGTGTACGGTGCAGTATAGACTATACCGGGTGCAGTGTACGGTGCAGTATAGACTATACCGGGTGCAGTGTACGGTGCAATACAGTGTGAGGAGACAATCCCGGCTGTAGATAATAGGTTATTACAGTTCAGCTCCCGTCACCGGCTGCACAATACAGTACAGGAGAGAGAACCGCAGCATGTGAACAGTAAGTGACTGCAGGACCTACCCCAGAGCCCCCTTCCCCTGCAGAGACCCCCATGTCAGTCATCCCCGGTCACATTATCAGCTGATATCGGGGTGCAGGGGGCGAACCTCAAAATGTGCAGGAGCAGTGGGTGGGGGGGGGGGGCAGTGAGCTGTGCTGGGGGGACTGGGGACTAATGGGGGGGGGGCAGCGAGCTGTGCTGGGGGGACTGGGGACTAATGGGGGGGGGCGGCGAGCTGTGCTGGGGGGACTGGGGACTAATGGGGGGGACTGGGGACTAATGGGGGGGCAGTGAGCTGTGCTGGGGGGACTTGGGACTAATGGGGGGGCAGCGAGCTGTGCTGGGGGGACTGGGGACTAATGGGGGGACTGGGGACTAATGGGGGGGGGCAGCGAGCTGTGCTGGGGGGACTGGGGACTAATGGGGGGACTGGGGACTAATGGGGGGGCAGTGAGCTGTGCTGGGGGGACTGGGGACTAATGGGGGGGGCAGTGAGCTGTGCTGGGGGGACTGGGGACTAATGGGGGGGGGCAGTGAGCTGTGCTGGGGGGACTGGGGACTAATGGGGGGGGGCAGTGAGCTGTGCTGGGGGGGACTGGGGACCGATTGGGGGGGCAGTGAGCTGTGCTGGGGGGACTGGGGACCGATTGGGGGGGGGGGCAGTGAGCTGTGCTGGGGGGACTGGGGACCGATTGGGGGGGGGCAGTGAGCTGTGCTGGGGGGACTGGGGACAGATGGGGGGCATTACTATTCCTGGAGATCTATTGGCTGAGCTTGTGGGGTAACTCAGGGGGTACAAACTAATAGGAGCATTTTCTACTAGTGGGGGGGCACAGGTCCTTCCTGGGGGGGGGTACAGATTCTTCCTAGGGGGGGGGCACAGATTCTTCCTAGGGGGGGGGGGTACAGATTCTTGCTGGGGGGGCACAGTTCCTTCCTAGGGGGGGCACAGGTCCTTCCTAGGGGGGCACAGGTCCTTCCTAGGGGGGGCACAGGTCCTTCCTGGGGGGGGGGGGCACAGGTCCTTCCTGAGGGGGCACAGGTCCTTCCTGAGGGGGCACAGGTCCTTCCTAGGGGGGGGGGCATAGGTCCTTCGGGGGGGGGGGCACAGATTCTTCCTAGGGGGGGCACAGATTCTTCCTAGGGGGGGGGCACAGATTCTTCCTGGGGGGGCACAGGTCCTTCCTGGGGGGGGGGGGGGGCACAGATTCTTCCTAGGAGGGGCACAGGTCCTTCCTGGGGGGGGGGGCACAGGTCCTTCCTGGGGGGCACAGGTCCTTCCTGGGGGGGGGGGGGCACCCGCAGACCTTCTTACCGTAAGCGCCTTGTCCGCTGCCGGATCCGGGGAGCAGAGACAGGAGCAGAAGCCACAGGATCTCCATCATCGGGGGCCCCGGAGCTCCGCGCAGCCCCCAGCCGCATCCAGCCTGCCCTGCTGCCGGGGACGAGTGCCAGCCTCCGGGCTCACGATCCTCCGCGCCCGGCCATCAACTCCGCCAAAGTGCCGCCCGGGGGGTGCAGAGGCTGAGGGTGCCCCCCGCCCTCACAGCGGACCCCCGGAGATCTGCTCGGAGCCGCGATCCCGCAACAAGTGTCCGCAGCTCCCGCAGCCGCTCAGGCATCCAGGACCCCGGGGCGCTGCCAGCTCCGCTCCCTGCCCGCGGGCATCACCCGGCGGCTCCAGTCATAGGAGGGGTTAATCCCAGGGAAAGGGCGCCCTTAATCCTGTGCCCCTGCAAGGGCTCCGGCAACTCAGGGGTTAAACACCTGCCAGCGGAGGGTCAGCAGGGGTTAATCCAGGGGCCCCACTGCTGCCTCTTCCTCAGATGCTGAGAAGTTCTGCTGCCTCTTCTGCTTGCTGTGCCTCTTGTACCTCCTCTGCTTGCTGTGTCTCCTCTGTCTCCTGTACTTCCTCTGCTTGCTGTGCCTCCGGTACCTCCTCTGTCTCCTCTGCCTCCTCTGCCTGCTGTGCCTCCTCTGCCTCCTGTACCTCCTCTGCCTGCTGTGCCTCCTCCAGCCGATGTGAAGACTCTGAGCAGCAGTCACACGATGTCAGCGGAGCCGCCTCCTCCCCAAATCCCAGCTCCTCCCCCTTGGACCAATTACAGAGGCTCCAGCCCCGCCCCTCCCCGTCCAGCCCCGCCCCCTCCGCCGCCGCCGCCGCCGCTGCAGGTGTCAGCGCCAGAGAAGCCTCAGGACACCGGGACTGAGGTCGGAGAGACTGCAGCGGCGGAGGCGGCCAGGAGGGGGCAGGGCAGAGCCGTGTGCCCGCTGTGACTGTCCTGTGCCCGCTGTGACTGCCCTGTGCCCGCTGTGACTGTCCTGTGCCTGCTGTGACTGTCCTGTGCCCGCTGTGACTGCCCTGTGCCCGCTGTGACTGTCCTGTGCCCGCTGTGACTGCCCTGTGCCCGCTGTGACTGTCCTGTGCCTGCTGTGACTGTCCTGTGCCCGCTGTGACTGCCCTGTGCCCGCTGTGACTGCCCTGTGCCCGCTGTGACTGTCCTGTGCCTGCTGTGACTGTCCTGTGCCCGATGTGACTGCCCTGTGCCCGCTGTGACTGTCCTGTGACTGCCCTGTGCCCGCTGTGACTGTCCTGTGCCCGCTGTGACTGCCCTGTGCCCGCTGTGACTGCCCTGTGCCCGCTGTGACTGTCCTGTGCCCGCCGTGACTGCCCTGTGCCCGCCGTGACTGCCCTGTGCCCGCTGTGACTGTCCTGTGCCCGCTGTGACTGTCCTGTGATTGTCCTGTGCCCGCTGTGACTGTCCTGTGCCCGCTGTGACTGTCCTGTGCCCGCTGTGACTGTCCTGTGACTGTCCTGTGCCCACTGTGACTGTTCTGTGCCCGCTGTGACTGTCCTGTGACTGCCCTGTGCCCGCTATGACTGTCCTGTGCCCACTGTGACTGTTGTGCCCGCTGTGACTGTCCTGTGCCCGCTGTGAGTGACTGTCTGACTGTTCTGTGCCCGCTGTGACTGTTCTGTGCCCGCTGTGACTGCCCTGTGCCCGCTGTGACTGTCCTGTGACTGTCCTGTGCCCGCTGTGACTGTCCTGTGACTGTCCTGTGCCCGCTGTGACTGCCCTGTGCCCGCTGTGACTGCCCTGTGCCCGCTGTGACTGTCCTGTGACTGTTCTGTGCCCGCTGTGACTGTTCTGTGCCCGCTGTGACTGTCCTGTGACTGTCCTGTGCCCACTGTGACTGTTGTGCCCGCTGTGACTGTCCTGTGCCCGCTGTGAGTGACTGTCTGTGACTGTTCTGTGCCCGCTGTGACTGCCCTGTGCCCGCTGTGACTGTCCTGTGACTGCCCTGTGCCCGCTGTGACTGTCCTGTGCCCGCTGTGACTGTCCTGTGCCCGCTGTGACTGTTCTGTGCCTGCTGTGAGTGACTGTCTGTGACTGCCCTGTGCCCGCTCTGAGTGACTGTCCTGTGCCCGCTGTGACTGTCCTGTGCCCGCTGTGAGTGACTGTCCTGTGACTGTTTGTGCCCACTGTAACTGCCCTGTGACTGTCTGTGACTGCCCTGTGCCCGCTGTGACTGTCCTGTGCCCACTGTCACTGTGCTGTGACTGCCCTGTGCCCACTGTGACTGCCCTGTGCCCACTGTGACTGCCCTGTGCCCGCTGTGACTGTCCTGTGACTGTCCTGTGCCCGCTGTGACTTTCCTGTGCCCGCTGTGAGTGACTGTCTGTGACTGCCCTGTGCCCGCTGTGACTGTCCTGTGCCCGCTGTGACTGTCCTGTGCCCGCTGTGAGTGACTGTCATATGACTGTGCCCACTGTGACTGCCCTGTGACTGTCTGTGACTGTCCTGTGCCCACTGTGACTGTCCTGTGCCCGCTATGACTGCCTTGTGCCCACTGTGGCTGTCCTGTACCCGCTGTGACTGTCTGTGACTATCCTGTGCCCTTTGTGACTGCCCTGTGCCCTTTGTGACTGCCGTGTGCCCGTTGTGACCGTCTGTGCCTGCCCTGTGCCCGCTGTGACTGCCCTGTGCCCGCTGTGACTGTCCTGTGCCCGCTGTGAGTGGCTGCCCTGTGCCCGCTGTGACTGTCTGTGACTGCCCTGTGCCCACTGTGACTGTCCTGTGACTGCCCTGTGCCCGCTGTGACTGTTCTGTGCCCGCTGTGACTGTTCTGTGCCCGCTGTGACTGTTCTGTGCCTGCTGTGAGTGACTGCCCTGTGCCCGCTCTGAGTGACTGTCCTGTGCCCGCTGTGAGTGGCTGCCCTGTGCCCGCTGTGACTGTCTGTGACTGCCCTGTGCCCGCTGTGACTGCCCTGTGCCCACTGTGACTGCCTTGTACCCATTGTGACTGTCCTGTGCCCGCTGTGAGTGACTGTCCTGTGCCCGCTGTGACTGTCCTGTGCCCGCTGTGACTGTCCTGTGCCCGCTGTGACTGTCCTGTGCCCGCTGTGACTGCCCTGTGCCCACTGTCACTGTCCTGTGCTGCTGTGAGTACCTGCCCTGTGCCCACTGTGACTGCCCTGTGCCCACTGTGACTGTCCTGTGCCCGCTGTGAGTGACTGTCCTGTGCCCGCTGTGAGTGACTGTCCTGTGCCCGCTGTGAGTGACTGTCCTGTGCCCGCTGTGACTGTCCTGTGCCAGGCTCCCAGCGCACAGTAGGTGTAACGCTGGTGGGGGTGCGGAGCGCAATTCTTTTTGCATGCCAGCAGGTACCGCACAGTCTGCACGGGCACAGTGGTGTCTTTCAGGGTTCCCCAGGATTAACTGTTGCATGCCCGCTGCCTCATTGATTGGGTCAGAATGAAGTATTATAGCGTATACACGGGGGCGCTCCAGCAGCTGAGGGCCACAGGAGAATGGCTCTGCACTGTCAATGTCAGCCACTGGGGGCGGTGTTCACTCACAGCCTGATCAGAAGAAGGGGCCCCACAGAAGGTACACTGCCCTAACACAAGGGGCCCCTCACTTCACCACACAACCATGCCTGAAGGCTTCATCCAGCCCAGGACCATGAAGACCCCAGACGCTGCCTGTAGGGGGCGCACAGCCATCAGTGGATTCCCTGCAATTGTCCCCATTGTAGCAGTGAACGTTGTGTCCTGGCATGGAATAAAAGTGGTCAAGATGTAGAGGAAGCAGTCAGCATGTAGTAAAAGCAGTCAGCATGTAGTAAAAGTAGTCAGCATGTAGTAAAAGTAGTCAGCATGTAGTGGAAGCAGTCAGCATGTAGTAAAAGCAGTCAGCATGTAGTAAAAGTAGTCAGCATGTAGTGGAAGCAGTCAGCATGTATAGGAAGCAGTCAGCATGTAGTAAAAGTAGTCAGCATGTAGTAAAAGTAGTCAGCATGTAGTGGGAGCAGTCAGCATGTAGTAAAAGCAGTCAGCATGTAGTAAAAGCAGTCAGCATGTAGTAAAAGTAGTCAGCATGTAGTGGAAGCAGTCAGCATGTAGTAAAAGTAGTCAGCATGTATAGGAAGCAGTCAGCATGTAGTGGAAGCAGTCAGCATGTATAGGAAGCAGTCAGCATGTAGTAAAAGCAGTCAGCATGTATAGGAAGCAGTCAGCATGTAGTAAAAGCAGTCAGCATGTAGTGGAAGCAGTCAGCATGTATAGGAAGCAGTCAGCATGTAGTAAAAGCAGTCAGCATGTATAGGAAGCAGTCAGCATGTAGTAAAAGCAGTCAGCATGTAGTAAAAGCAGTCAGCATGTATAGGAAGCAGTCAGCATGTAGTAAAAGCAGTCAGCATGTAGTAAAAGTAGTCAGCATGTATAGGAAGCAGTCAGCATGTAGTAAAAGCAGTCAGCATGTAGTAAAAGTAGTCAGCATGTATAGGAAGCAGTCAGCATGTAGTAAAAGTAGTCAGCATGTAGTAAAAGTAGTCAGCATGTATAGGAAGCAGTCAGCATGTAGTAAAAGTAGTCAGCATGTAGTAAAAGTAGTCAGCATGTAGTAAAAGTAGTCAGCATGTAGTGGAAGCAGTCAGCATGTAGTAAAAGCAGTCAGCATGTATAGGAAGCAGTCAGCATGTAGTAAAAGCAGTCAGCATGTAGTAAAAGTAGTCAGCATGTATAGGAAGCAGTCAGCATGTAGTAAAAGCAGTCAGCATGTAGTAAAAGTAGTCAGCATGTATAGGAAGCAGTCAGCATGTAGTAAAAGCAGTCAGCATGTAGTAAAAGTAGTCAGCATGTATAGGAAGCAGTCAGCATGTAGTAAAAGTAGTCAGCATGTAGTAAAAGTAGTCAGCATGTAGTAAAAGTAGTCAGCATGTAGTGGAAGCAGTCAGCATGTATAGGAAGCAGTCAGCATGTAGTAAAAGTAGCATGTAGTAAAAGTGGTTAAGATGTAGAGGAAGCAGTCAGCAAGGAGATGATAGCAGTCAGCATGAAAAGGAAGAGGTCAGCATGTAGTGGAAGCAGTCAGCATGTAGTGGAAGCAGTCAGCATGTAGTAAAAGTGGTCAAGATGTAGAGGAAGCAGTCAGCATGTAGTAAAAGTAGTCAGCATGTAATGGAAGCAGTCAGCATGTAGTAAAGCAGTCAGCATGTAGTGGAAGCAGTCAGCATGTAGTAAAAGTGGTCAAGATGTAGAGGAAGCAGTCAGCATGTAGTAAAAGTAGTCAGCATGTATAGGAAGCAGTCAGCATGTATAGGAAGCAGTCAGCATGTAGTAAAAGCAGTCAGCATGTAGTAAAAGCAGTCAGCAAGGAGATGATAGCAGTCAGCATGTAGTGGAAGCAGTCAGCATGTAGTAAAAGCAGTCAGCATGTAGTGGAAGTAGTCAGCATGTATAGGAAGTAGTCAGCATGTAGTAAAAGTAGTCAGCATGTAATGGAAGCAGTCAGCATGTAGTGGGAGCAGTCAGCATGTAGTGGAAGCAGTCAGCATGTAGTAAAAGCAGTCAGCATGTAGTGGGAGCAGTCAGCATGTAGTAAAAGTAGTCAGCATGTAGTAAAAGCAGTCAGCATGTAGTGGGAGCAGTCAGCATGTAGTAAAAGCAGTCAGCATGTAGTAAAAGCAGTCAGCATGAAAAGGAAGAGGTCAGCATGTATAGGAAGCAGTCAGCATGTAGTAAAAGCAGTCAGCATGAAAAGGAAGAGGTCAGCATGTATAGGAAGCAGTCAGCATGTAGTGGGAGCAGTCAGCATGTAGTAAAAGTAGTCAGCATGTAGTAAAAGTAGTCAGCATGAAAAGGAAGAGGTCAGCATGTAGTGGAAGCAGTCAGCATGTAATGGAAGCAGTCAGCATGTATAGGAAGTAGTCAGCATGTAGTAAAAGTAGTCAGCATGTAGTGGAAGCGGTCAGCATGTAGTGGAAGCGGTCAGCATGTAGTGGAAGCAGTCAGCATGTAGTGGGAGCAGTCAGCATGTAGTAAAAGCAGTCAGCATGTAGTGGGAGCAGTCAGCATGTAGTAAAAGCAGTCAGCATGTAGTGGAAGCAGTCAGCATGTAGTAAAAGCAGTCAGCATGTAGTGGGAGCAGTCAGCATGTAGTAAAAGCAGTCAGCATGTAGTGGGAGCAGTCAGCATGTAGTGGGAGCAGTCAGCATGTAGTGGGAGCAGTCAGCATGTAGTGGGAGCAGTCAGCATGTAGTGGAAGCAGTCAGCATGTAGTGGGAGCAGTCAGCATGTAGTGGAAGCAGTCAGCATGTAGTAAAAGCAGTCAGCATGTAGTGGGAGCAGTCAGCATGTAGTGGAAGCAGTCAGCATGTAGTAAAAGTAGTCAGCATGAAAAGGAAGAGGTCAGCATGTAGAAGATAGTATGCAGATGAGGCTGAGAGGAGCGATGTGCAGCAGCAGATGACAGCCCCTCCTGTGTTACTAAAATCACCTATAATAAATACCATACGGATATCCAAAACACCTATAAAATGATGGCAGAGGTCATACAAAGGAGCTGGAAAAACACAAAAAAAACACAATTAATAAATATAACAGAAAAGGAAGAGAGCAAAGTCAGCATGTATAGGAATATAACAGAAAAATCAGACTGGCAGCTACACAGGAAGGTACCTAAACATAAGCAGTATATAAACCTGACTATGCACATAAACTAGCCGCCCTCCGGTAAACCCTATAAACATATTGCCGACCAGGAAGGGAGAAAACATTTCGCCTTTTAGCTTCTTCTGGGACTTTTTTGTTATATTTATTGTTTTTGAATGTTAGATACGGCTACTGTTTATTCATTTGTATCGTATGGTAATTATTGTAGGTGATTGCAGTTTTGATATATCCCTACGTTATATGTTGTGAATGCCCTCAGTGTTGATCTGTGGTGTTCTATGTTTATAAACTGGACCGTGTCTTCTCTTACAGCTTGCCAGGGAATGGCGTGAGAAAGACCAGCACTAACTATATTTGAGAATGACCAGAACACAATCATCTACTGTGTGAATGATCAGGATTCAGGACACAATCTAGTGTAAAAATTATTAGGACACAGTCTGCCGTGGGAATGATCAGCTCACAATCTAGTGTGGAAATGACCAGCCCCCTAAGAATGTCAGACCTAACTTACTGTGAGAATGATCCGGACAGAATCTAGTGTGAGAATGACCAGAATTCAAGCTAGTGAAAGAACATTTAGGACACAATCTAGTGTGAGAATGACCAGAACACAATCAAGTGTGAGAATAATCATGACACCATATAGTGCAAGAATGACCTGGATCCAATCTAGTCTAAAAAAGTACCAGGATCAAATGTAGTATGACAGTTGTCAGAACCCAATATAGTGTTAGCATGACCAGTACATAAATGTTTGTGAGAATGATTAGGACCCGATATAGTATGAAAATTACCAGAATCCAAGCTAGCATGAGAATTATCAGAACACAGTGTAGTGTGAGAATGACCAGAACCCAATGGATTATCTGAGAATGGCCAGGACCCAGTGTAGTTTGTGAAAGACCAGTACACAATCTATTTTGACTGATCAGGACTTTAAATGATCAGGACCAAATCTAGCGTTAGAATGACCAAGACCCAATGTAGTGTGGGACTGATCAGGATAGTATCTAGTTTGAGAATCGCCAAGACACAATTAGTGTGATATTGATCAGGATACAATTTAGTTTGAGAATGACCAGGATCCAATCTCATGTGAGAATGACCAGAGCCCAGTGTAGTATGAGAGTGACCAGAACCCAAATGTGTGAGAATCATTAAGAGACAATTTATTGTAAGAAGGATGAGAAGAACTAATTGTAGTCTCAGAATTATCGCAATACCATCTAATATGAGAATGGTCAGGAATCTAATCTGGTTTGAGAATTATCAGGAGATAATCTAGTGTGAGAGTGGTGAGGACCCAATCTAGTGTGAGAATGATCAGGACACAATCTAGTGTTAAAATGGCCATGACATAATCTAGTATGAAAATAACCAGGATAAAATGTATTGTTAGAATGACCAGAACCCAGTGTATTAAGTGAGAATAGCCAGGCCATAATCTAGTGTGATATTGACTAGGATTCAATCTAGTATGTAATAGATGGCCCAATCTAGTGTGAGAATTACCAGGACCCAATCTAGTATGAAAATGATCAGGACCCAATGTAGTATGAGAATGATCAGGATATGTTCTTGTATGAGAGTGACACGAGCCCAATTTAGTATGAAAATTGCTAGACCACAATCTAGTGTGAGAATGATCAGGACAGAATCTAGTAAGAGAATGACTAGAATCCAATGTAGTATGAGAGTGACCTGAACCCAATCTAGTATGAGAATGGTCAGGACACAATCTAGTTTTAGAATGAGCAAGACACTATCTGGTGTGAGAAAGATCATTATCCAATTTAGTGTGAAAATGACTAGAACCCAATGTAATATGAGAGTGACCAGAACCTCATATATTTTGTAAATGATCAGGATACCATCTTTTGTTAGCATTATCAGCACCCAGTTGAGAATGATCAGGATATAATTTAGTATGATAATGGCCAGAAGACAATCTAGTGTGAGAGTAATGAGAACACAATCTAGTGTGAGATTGATCAGGTCACTAACCAATTTTAGAGTGAACAGGATCCAATCTAGTGTGAGAATTTCCTTTGTACGGGCACAGTTTAGTTTGAGAATGGTTAGGACACAGTTTAGTGTAAAAATGATTAGGATCCAAACTAGCGTGAGAATGATCAGGAGAAAGTATGAGAATGGCCAGGATACAATCTAGTGTGAGAATAATCAAGATGCCATCTAATGTGAGAATGACCAGGTCCCAATACAGTGTGAGAATGATCGGGACACAATGTAATTTGGGAATGACCATGACCCATTGTAGTGTGAAAATTATTAGAATGTAATCTAGTATGAGAGCAATCAGGACACAATCTAGTGTGCACCAGCTGTGCAAACTCACCGGTTTGACTTTGGGCTAAACCTAAGGGGGTTCTCCTGACGGTCCCCTGATATGCACCCTTTAACCCCTGAACAGAGTACACATTTGGCTGGGAGCACTGGCACATTAAGAGGCCAGCAGCTGGGAGCACCACAGGCCGGAGTGGGGGAGCAGAGGTAAGCAGCATGGCTTCCGTGCCTACAAGGAGGAGCCGGCCAGCGTTGGGCACGGAAGCCATTTCATTTGAGAATGACCAGGATCCAATCTAGTGTGAAAATGACCAGGACCCAATGTAGTATCAGAGTGATACCATCTAGTATAATAATGGCTAGGAAATAATATAGTCTGAGAATGATCAGGGCACAATCTAATGTGAGAATGACCAGGACGCAATTCAATGAGAGAATGATCATCATCCAATCTATTGTGAGAATGACCAGAATCCAAACTAGTGTGAGAATGGCCAGGACACAATCTAGTATGATAATGATCAAGACCCAATTCCCTATTTTAAAAAAAAAACTGATTCCACAACCATGATCAGCATAAAGTGTGAATAGCCAACAGCCTTTTCTTTAGTTACCTTGGTCTGGATCTTCACGCTCCAGTGATACACACAGTAGCATGCTGGAACGTTTCACAGTCTGTAGAATGCTTATATTCATCTACAAAATCAACTCTATAGACAGTTACATATATACAAATGACATAGGTAACCCAGGTGATTATTGTGTATGTACATAGGCAGTAACAGACTCTTAGTGGAGTACTATGCTGGGCAATATAGTCCATGGAGGGAGGGTCCACTGCCTGCAGAGCTCCACCGTATGAGCAATGTATAAAGGACCTAGGCCCAGCATGGCTTAGTCCGGATCACTAGACATGGCTGGTGTAGAGATAAGATGCTGGAGTAGAGGCGTATAATACAAGCATCGCGGTCTCGACTTCCCACACTTGCTATTTACCTCTTCACAATCACCGTGGGATACATTCACTGTTTGAGGATCTCAGATTTTCCGCAGCAATTGATGGGTAAAATAAGAAAATCAAATTACATTCTGCTGCCCGAGGATAAAGCAGAGGAATTTACAGCATAATCTGCAACGAGAGAGTCAACATGGAAAATTAGGGTGGTAGCACCAAGCCTTGAACTGATTAGACTCTGCTACATCCGTACTTTTCTGCAGGTTCACTGCCTGCTTTAATATTCATCGGCAGCAGAAAATACGGCCAAAGTCTGGACTATTTAATAATTGAGAGGGAAATCGTGTGAACGCCTCCGACCTCACAGCGGCTACAAAAGTTATATAGGTGCAATAAAACAAATTTCTCCAGGTGTTGCTGAATAATGCAGCGAATATTTAGTATACAAGTGCCCATAATGGCTCACGTCCTCCCATCCTGCAGCAGATATTTAGGGTCTAAGAACTTTGCGCCATATGTAATGAGAGAAAAATCAACTCAGCCTCCTGCCTAATCAATATGGCGAGTTCCATGCACCTAAAGCCTTATTCAGGGGTCAGGATGCTGCCTAGGATTCCTTCCTGAAGTTTTTACATTCAGTTTTTTGACCAGCAGTAGTTGGTACAAGGTCTTGTGTTCATGGTTTAGTATAGGACTTAAACTTGTGGACATAGCCTTGTAACCACATTTTCCATACTCACTGGTGGACTTAGCCAAGGTCTCTTACTTAGTGGTGGATATAGTCAAGGTCCCTAAGTTCATACTAACTGGAGGACATAGACAAGGTTCCATACACATTGTTGGACGTAGACAAGGATGGACATATTCCCATATACTAACTGGTGGACGTAGCCAAGGTCCTATACTGACTGGTGGACATAGCCAAGGTCTCATACTGATTGGTGGACATAGCCAAGGTCCCATACTGACTAGTGGACATAGCCAAGGTCCCATACTGACTGGTGGACATAGCCAAGGTCTCATACTTACTGGTGGACATAGCCAAGGTCCAATACTGACTGGTGGACATAGACACGGTCCCATACTGACTGGTGGACGTAGCCAAGGTCCTATACTGACTGGTGGACATAGGCAAGGTCCCATACTCACTGGTGGACATAGCCAAGGTCCCATACTGACTGGTGGACATAGCCAAGGTCCCATACTGACTGGTGGACATAGCCAAGGTCTCATACTTACTGGTGGACATAGCCAAGGTCCCATACTGACTGATGGACATAGCCAAGGTCCCATACTGACTAGTGGACATAGCCAAGGTCTCATACTGATTGGTGGACATAGCCAAGGTCCCATACTGACTAGTGGACATAGCCAAGGTCTCATACTTACTGGTGGACATAGCCAAGGTCCAATACTGACTGGTGGACATAGACACGGTCCCATACTGACTGGTGGACGTAGCCAAGGTCCCATACTGACTGGTGGACATAGCCAAGGTCCCATACTGACTGGTGGACATAGCCAAGGTCCCATACTGACTGGTGGACATAGCCAAGGTCCCATACTGACTGGTGGACATAGCCAAGGTCTCATACTTACTGGTGGACATAGCCAAGATCCCATACTGACTGATGGACATAGCCAAGGTCCCATACTGACTGATGGACATAGCCAAGGTCTCATAATGACTGTGAAAACTCACAGAAGATCCTAAAATCTCATTGTGAGAGGTACATACCTTATGGGAATAAAAGGTTAAGGGACAAGAAAAAAAACTATGTGGATAAATAGAAATGTAAAGAAAGCAATAAATGACAAAAAGAAAGCATTTCAATCACTAAAACAGGAGGGGAGCGAGGAAGCACTGAAAAACTATAAGCAAAAAAATAGAATATGTTAAAAAAACAAATAAAAGCAGCCAAACTAGAGACCGAGAGGTTAATTGCCAAAGAGAGAAAAACTAACCCTAAAATGTTCTTCAATTATATAAATGGTAAAAAGTATAAATCGGCCCTTTAAAGATTAATGAGGGGGG
This sequence comes from Bufo gargarizans, assembly GCF_014858855.1. Taxonomy (NCBI): domain Eukaryota; kingdom Metazoa; phylum Chordata; class Amphibia; order Anura; family Bufonidae; genus Bufo; species Bufo gargarizans. Next base: position 389,556 of record NW_025334134.1, on the reverse strand, counting down.
GGGGGGGGAGTCGCAGAGCGCGACAAGGAGAAAGCAAAGCTATTAAATAAAGGTAAATAAACTGTCAGATGAAATGCAGAATGTAAAAGTAAATTCCCATTAAAAGTGTCCTGTCTGACCCAGGAAGAAGTACAACAGCGACTTAAAAAGAATAAAATAAACAAATCGCCAGGACCAGATGGCATACACCCCCGTATCCTAGGGGAATGAAGTAACGTCATAGCCAGACCCTTATCTCTGATATTTGCAGACTCTATACTGACAGGGAATGTCCCACAGGATTGGCGCATAGCAAATGTGGTGCCAAAATTAAAAAAAGGTCCAAAAACAGAGCCTGGAAACTATAGGCCGGTAAGTTTAACATCTGTCGTGGGTAAACTGTTTGAAGGTTTTCTAAGAGATGCCATCTTGGAGTACCTCAATAAAAATAAGCAAATAACGCCATATCAGCATGGCTTCATGAGGGATCGGTCATGTCAAACTAATTTAATCAGTTTCTATGAGGAGGTAAGTTCTAGACTTGACAGCGGCGAATCAATGGATGTCGTATATCTGGACTTCTCCAAAGCATTTGACACTGTACCACATAAAAGGTTAGTATATAAAATGAGAATGCTCGGACTGGGAGAAAACGTCTGCATGTGGGTAAGTAACTGGCTGAGTAATAGAAAACAGAGGGTGGTTATTAATGGTACACACTCAGATTGGGTCACTGTCACTAGTGGAGTACCACAGGGGTCAGTACTGGAGGGGTCACTGTCACTAGTGGAGTACCTCAGGGGTCAGTACTGGAGGGGTCACTGTCACTAGTGGGGTACCTCAGGGGTCAGTACTGGAGGGGTCACTGTCACTAGTGGGGTACCTCAGGGGTCAGTACTGGAGGGGTCACTGTCACTAGTGGAGTACCTCAGGGGTCAGTACTGGAGGGGTCACTGTCACTAGTGGGGTACCTCAGGGGTCAGTACTGGAGGGGTCACTGTCACTAGTGGGGTACCTCAAGGGTCAGTACTGGAGGGGTCACTGTCACTAGTGGGGTACCTCAGGGGTCAGTACTGGAGGGGTCACTAGTGGGGTACCTCACGGGTCAGTACTGGGCCCTATTCTCTTCAATATATCAATGATCTTGTAGCTACTAGAGAGGGGTCGTTGATCCAGGGAGTTATTCTGAAGCCTGATTGGAGTTGGGAAGGAATTTTTTTCCCCTAAAGTGAGAAACATTTGGCTTCTAGCTCACAGTTTTTTTTTTGCCTTCCTATGGATCAACTTGCAGGAGAACAGGCCGAACTGGATGGACGGAGGGCTTTTTTTTTCGGCCTTATAAACTATGTTACTGTGTTAACCTGATCAATAGGCTACCAGAAGGCCATGATTGACCAGGGGAAATTATTACAAAGAAATCACAAAAAATTCTCCTAGTAGAGGATATCTGTGATTTCTTGGTGGACACATAGGGAATAGCTGTCTGACGAGTATGGCCATCATAGGAGGTCCATGCCTTTTAGTGGACATACTGTAAATGTGGCCATTGCTCACACTAACCATGCATGTTCAATGACACTGGTTGTGCAATGATCTTCCATTGAATGATCGATCATGTACTGGTTGATCGGGTACTAACGACCTCCAACTGTTCTTTCCAGACAATGATGGTCTCCTGTCATTCAGAATAAAGTCTCCTGTTGTTAATATTCACTCGATGAATGATCATTCTGGATTTTTGATCAGCTTGAGCCTAATGTACATGGTCACCTTAAGACCCTGTGTTCCCTAGCAGATGTAGACTGTGTTTCTTCTGCTGGTCATGGTGTCTGCAGCCGCTCTAGGAAGGAGACAGATACGGAGATAACAATTTGTTAATGTTGTTATTTCTATATCAGATCCCAAACAGAGAGACTAAAGGCCTCCGCACCGGCAGATATGCCTGTAATGGTCCACATTTATAATCATACAACCCAGACTCCATGAACTCCAAACCCAGGAGCGTCCGGAATGGAAATTCTCTGTTACCCGGTCAGGTTATAGGAGTCCACATGGAGCTCATTTCCCTAACAAATCTCATGATTACAGCAAAATCTGAGGAGCAGAGAAGATTACCAAATCTGACTTTGTGCTCTTGATGAGGACATTGATCACCAAATACTGGACCCAAGAGGTTGACACTATGACCTCCAAGAACAATGACAAGTGAGTGTATTGAGGGTTATACTTCTTGATGCTGCCAAAAATACTACACAATGTGAAATACATGTACACTGCAATCAGCGCATAGGCAGTAGTCTTCAGTCGTCTACACCCTTCCCCACTCTGCTTCTGTCTCAGTGCTTAAGAACCTGGAAGCTGAGGATGGGCACCATCATAAGACGTGTCTCAGCCAGAGAGGGGACCATTGCAGAACAATGAGCTATTGAAGGGTCACTACTGACATATGGGTAAAGACCTGAGACCAGCGTGGAACATTATCACAAAGACAAGTCCTGGATCTTCTGAAGTGTCTACAGACGTTACATAGAAGGGTCATGGATGGTGTAAGGACTAGAGCTGTGATTTCTCCACCTTCATATGGCTGAGGTTGTCTGTAAAGTTCTGAAGGAATATTTACAACCCCCCCCCCCCCCCCCAGATCCAAAGCTCATCATCCCAACAAGAGGTTCCTTTATCCTTCTCCTTCCTCATATCTTTCCTTTACATTCTCTCTCTTCATCGGTCCTTCTGTCCTTCTTCTTCTTTTTCTCCTAAGCATGTATTCTGTTTCTTCTATTTCTCCTAATCTTCTTCTTCCCCTTCTAATGTAACTTCTTATTTTCATTCTTGTAATATTGTGTTATCTTTCCTTTCTTTTTTTTTCCTCTATTTTTTTATTATCAAGCAATACAAGTAATTGTATCAAATACAATTCAGAAAAAGCCGAAATCCCACAAAACCCATCCCAGTATGAGGTGTCCCTGTGCTCATTACAGAGCATCTGAACAGGACACGTATTTCACCATTTCTACTTTTATCAAATATTTTTTTCATATGCCATCACTTTCTTTACCAATTAAGGTGCAATCTATGGGGGGGGGGGGGGGGGGGGGGGCTCTTACCATCCAGACTCTTCCCATTCTCAGTCTCTCCAGGAAAAAAACCTTAGTAATTAAATGGATTCAGTCGCCAGGACTCCGCCTATAGAGGGGTTCATATGTCCACTCAGGTCTCCTTCAGCATGTCACTGCCATCCCTCAAATAGTCGAATACATACATTAGATTACATTTCAAACAAAATCCTATTTCCTCTTCTAATATTGCTTCATCTATCATTTCTTCTCCAATTTTTTGTTGTTTCATCTTCTTTTTGTATCTTATTTTTCTTTTTCTACTTTTTATTCTCATACATTTTCTCAGTTCTTCCTCCTTCTTCATCTCTTCGTTCCTCTCCTTCTCTTTGATATTCTTTTTTTCCCATTACTTCTCATTCTTCGTCTTCTTCTCTTTGCTCTCCTCCCAATCTGTCTTTTCTCCTTTTTCTTTTTCTTCAATTTTTTTGTTACTTTCTTTTTCACTTTTTTTCTTTCCTCCTTCTTTTCCTTCTCCCCCTCCATCTTTTCTTCCCCTCCTTGTTCTCCTATATCTTCTTCTCCACCTCCATCTTCTCCGATGCATCCTCATTCTCCACCACCACCTTGGTTTTCTTTTTCTTCTTTTCTACTCTATCTTCTTATCTCTACTCTATCCTCCTTCTTCCATCACTTTCCCACTCCTTCCTCTCTTCCTTCTAGTTCTTTCCATCATTTTCCTTTGCTTTCTTCCCCTCCTACTTCTTCCCCCTCTTTCTTTTCTTCTAATTCCTTCACCTCCTTCTTCCTTTTCTTCTCCTTTCTCCTCCTCCACCTTCTTCTTTTACCTCTCCTTTCTCCTCCTCCTCCTTCTTCCTTTTTGTCTACTTCCTTTTCCTTTCCTTCCTCTTCCTTCTTCCTTTACCTCTCCTTCCTCCATTAGCTGGACCCCATAGCAGACTGTCACTGATCGGCCACAAAGCTGGTAGCCCTCATTAGCTAATCCACAACCCCCTGAATAGTGGATGAAATGTCTCTGACCACTTTTCTTGAGTTGCTCGCATTAAGGAGCCTTGAAGACGTAAAGCTCTTTGTTCACACTGTTTCCCAACAATCTCATAACGTTCCCAGCTTTCTGCAGCCAAACAATAGTCACTTTATTCTGGAAATAGGGTGGCCGGTAACAAAGCCTGAGAAGCGGCGCCTTCCCTCTCTCATCTCAGCTCTGTATGTGTGACCTTGACTCGTAGCTCAGTAATAATCTCGTCAGATTGCTGGGTCCCGTCCTGGAATCAATTCTGAGAACCCTGTGTGGTTGGACTTTGCCATAAAATTAACGGCCAGCAGCCGATGAGTACCACCCGGAGCCTAGGGGGCTTCACAGCAGTCTATTGGGGGTACCCTACCTGAGTCCCGTTATATAAATCAGGTTCGGACTTCTTTAACCCCTTCCCACATTTAATGTGGCGGGTTCTGTATGGAGTGGGTGCGTTCCCTACACAATGGGCACCAGTTGTTATACAGCTGACAGCGCTTGCAATGGCCAGGATCAGACATTACTTACAGCAGATGTGCAGTGATTGAGGTTGAGGTGGTCTCAACGCTACGCTGGGTCCCCCGGACACCACGTGTCGCTGCTCTCCAGAAGGGATGGTAAGGCGTGGTGCACCCCAGTGGGAGATAAGTCCAGAGAGTCAGGGTCTGCAGTAACCAGTCTGCTTCTTTACTGGAGGAACTAAGGTGCAAAAAATATAGGCAGTGCACTGAGCGGCTTCTCCAGTCTCCTCCCTGGCAGAAGAAGGGTTTGATGCTGAGGAAAGGCCTGAGCTAGCTGTCCCTCTCTCTTCCAAAAGGCTGGCACCCTGGTCAAAGGGCTGGTAACCCTACTAAACGCTGGTCCCGATCTGTAGACAAATAGGGGCTCTGACTGCTTTCCTTATATACAGCTTCTAACAACTAAAACCTTCTAGTGGAGGGGAGAAGCACAGCCTAAACAGATACAATGTTATCATTTCTGTCTGTCATAGCAAAAAATGGCTGTGACAGGAACGGGATCATGAGCATACTGTCCTCTGGAGCCGCCTCTGACTTCACTGCGCCCCATGTAGTGCTCCGCTGCAAAAGACCTTGCTCCATCCGATGATCACCAGGGCAGTGGCCAAAGCACATGACTTTCTGATTCTGGATGTAACTCCCATCATTCCTCTAGGTCATGGATGGGCAAACTGAGACTCTCCAGCTGTTGTAAAACTACAAATCTCATCATGCCCTGCTGTAGGCTGATAGTTGTAGGCAGACTGGGCATGCTGGGAATTGTACTTTTAAAACAGCTGGAGAACCGCAATTTGCCCATTCCTGCTCTAGGTTAAGAACATATTCCATATTCTGTGTAGTCCTGGAGTAACCCCAACCTCTAGTGTAGGGTAAGAGACTCGTCTTCCATGGAGGTCATCTTAGGATCTTCCTATCCCCATCCAACGGTGCATCTAAATACCCAGACTGAAGCAAAGTGTTTTTTGCCATCCCCCTGGCACTACCCTAGCTGTCATATTGACTATGACGGGATCTAAGAACCAAGACACCCATCAGCTTCTAGAGTAATGGGGTTGCAGTGCCCAGTAATACAAAGGATGACCTTTTTGGTGTTGCTTGGTTATTTCCAATACAGAATATTTTTGGAAATGCCAATGATACAAGCGGCACTTACCAGGCATGGACAAGAAAGCCTCAAGTCAATGACAGTGGTGAACATCAATAGAGCTCCCAAAAACAGTTAAAGAGGATCTGTATGGCATGCCGGAACTAAAAGCATCAAAAACGAGGGAGGCTCGAAAGGAAAATAAAGAATGCTATGGAAGACGTGGCAAATGGGGCGGCCAGCTGTAGTTCTATGAGGACATGACAAGTCCTCTGGGTGATGAACTTTACAAGTTTGTTATTCTTTAGATTATGTTTTGTGACTCACTATAAGGTGTCCAGGAAAGGGGTTTGGTATACAGCAAAGGGCGTGACTTGAAATTCACCAAAATTTACCAACGTTTTGAAACTAAATATTGGCATAAAGTAAGTCAACCAAGTGGTTGCTTAAAGACACAAAACATTTCTAACAGGTCTGGTAAGATGCTCCAATATACCCGAGACATTGCATGAGTGGAGATCTGACGACTGGAACCACAGGACCGCAAGAATAGAGGTGCTAGTGAAGATGGGGGTCATGTGTGATCGCTCTCCAACGACCTGGTTTAGCTGGAACAGTCGGATCGTGATTTTTTGACTAATCTCTTCAAATGTGTCATAGACGTGCACCTCATATTTCCACCTTCAGTTTTCCTCCTCCTGTAGGAATACCATCATCTGCCATCCAAAGTGAAAAGGTCGCAGCCGCCGAGCAGATTTACCGATAAAACCTATGTCTTCAGAATTTACTAAAGGTTGAAGTCACAGAAGTAGACCCCCACCACCACCACCACCTTAGTAACCGATGATAATCAGATCCTGGGAGATTTCACAGAAAGTTTTATTCGTGTCGATGGAGTCATAGAGGACAACATCAAACTGGGAAACTCAAGAATCTCACCAATAATGAGGACTACGAGGAAGACAGGGAGGGTGAAGGTCTAAAAAGAAGAGTTACATGGCCATTGATGTCAACATCACACCGGTCATGACTTCTATTGAGCACATTGAGAAAACATCCACAGTACAAGGAGAAAAAGTAAGTGAACCTCATTGTTACTGACTTCTCAAAGAGATAATTGGTGTTTCAGTTAGGAAGATTGGACATGTGGGGTTCACAGGTCCTTTGTATGTTAAATAAAGGCACACAAATCCTGGTTCTGACGAACCTGTTCTTCTCAGAAAGACTGCTTAACCTTGTCACATTGCAAACAGTTTTCCCAAGATCTCAGAAGATGTATTATAAAGATGCATGAAGCTGGAAAACCTGCCAAAGATCCACTGAAGACTCTACAACCTGTAAAATATCCACTAAAGACTCTACAGCTTGCAAAAGATCCACTGAAGACTCTACAAACCTTCAAAAGATCCACTGAAACTCTACAACCTGCAAAAGATCCACTAAAGACTCTACAACCTGCAAAAGATCAACTAAAGACTATACAACCTGAAAAAGATCCACTGAAGACTCTACAACCTGCAAAATGTCCACTAAAACTTTACAACCTGCAAAAGATCCACTAAAGACTCTACAACTTGCAAAAGATCCACTAAATACTATACAACCTGCAAAAGATCCACTGAAGACTCTGCAACCTGCAAAAGATCCACTGAAGACTCTACAAACCTGCACAACATCCACTGAAACAATACAACCTGCAAAAGATCCACTAAAGACTCTACAACCTGCAAAAGATCCACTAAATACTATACAACCTGCAAAAGATCCACTGAAGACTCTATAACCTGCAAAAGATCCACTGTAGACTCTACAACCTGCAAAAGATCCACTGAAGACTCTGCAACCTGCAAAATATCCACTAAAGACTCTACAACTTGCAAAAGATCCACTGAAGACTCTACAAACCTGCACAACATCCACTGAAACAATACAACCTGCAAAAGATCCACTAAAGACTCTACAACCTGCAAAAGATCCACTAAATACTATACAACCTGCAAAAGATCCACTGAAGACTCTATAACCTGCAAAAGATCCACTGTAGACTCTACAACCTGCAAAAGATCCACTGAAGACTCTGCAACCTGCAAAATATCCACTAAAGACTCTACAACTTGCAAAAGATCCACTGAAGACTCTACAAACCTGCACAACATCCACTGAAACAATACAACCTGCAAAAGATCCACTAAAGACTCTACAACCTGCAAAAGATCCACAAAATACTATACAACCTGCAAAAGATCCACTGAAGACTCTATAACCTGCAAAAGATCCACTGTAGACTCTACAACCTGCAAAAGATCCACTGAAGACTCTACAACTTGAAAAAGATCCACTGAAGACTCTACAAACTGCAAAAATCCACTGAGGACTCTAGAACCTGCAAAAGATCCACTGTAGAATCTACAACCTGCAAAAGATCCACTGAAGACTCTACAACCTGCAAAAGATCCACTGAGGACTCTACAACCTGTTGATGTTGTGTGATGCATCAAAACAAATAACCCTAACCCAAAGCACAGAGGTAAGTCAACTCATTAATGGTGGAAAAAGAAGATTTGTGTTTTGGAATTGAATCCTAACCTTAACCCTATAATAATGCTTGAGATAACCTGAAGAGGTCAGAACTTAATGCTATGGAAATGCTAAGGATGACCTGAAGACTCTTGGCCTTAACCTTATGGAGATGCTGTGACATGACCAGAAGAGTCCTAACTATAACTATTGAAATGTTGTGGCCTAACCTAAAGAGTCCTGACCTTAACCCTATGTAGATGCTGTGACATGACCTTCAGAATTCTGACCTTAACCCTATGGGATAACATGACATGACCTATAGAGCATTATGCAAACAAAGCATTGTAGAAAGACATTACTGATGAACTGAAGCACATTTGCAGGGAGGAATAGTCCAAAATTCCACCTCAATCTTGTGGAAATCTTGTTGCTGCTAAAAGAGGATCTAAAGATTATTGAATTCAAAGGTTTATCTATGATGTCATCATTAGGAGGTCTCGCAGCCGCCATTCATTCAGAATGTACAGAACTTCTGCTCTGCGCTTGGTGCAATGACCGTCCCTTACTGCAGGGGGCAGCATTCTTATCACAGTGCACTTTATTCCTATGTGAACTCTATGAGGTGAACTCTATGAGGTGTAGAGGAGTAGTACTGTGCACTGAGGAGGAGAGGAGTAGTACTGTGTACTGAGGTGTAGTGGAGTAGTACTGTGCACTGAGGAGGAGAGGAGTAGTACTGTGTACTGAGGTGTAGTGGAGTAGTACTGTTTACTGAGGTATAGAGGAGTAGTACTGTGCACTGAGGTGTAGTGGAGCAGTACTGTGTACTGAGGTATAGAGGAGTAGTACTGTGCACCGAGGTGTAGAGGAGTAGTACTGTGTACCGAGGTGTAGAGGAGTAGTACTGTGCACCGAGGTGTAGAGGAGTAGTACTGTGCACTGAGGTGTAGAGAAGTAGTAATGTGCACTGAGGTGTAGAGGACTAGTACTGTGCACTGAGGTGTAGAGGAGTAGTACTGTGTACTGAGGAGGAGAGGAGTAGTACTGTGCATTGAGGTGTAGAGGAGTAGTACTGTGCACTGAGGTGTAGAGTAGTACTGTGCACTGAGGTGTGGAGGAGTAGTACTGTGCACTGAGGTGTGGAGGAGTAGTACTATGCACTGAGGAGGATAGGAGTAGTACTGTGCACTGAGGAGGAGAGAAGTAGTACTGTGCACTGAGGAGGAGAGGAGTAGTACTGTGCACTGAGGAGGAGAGGAGTAGTACTGTGCACTGAGGTATAGAGGAGTAGTACTGTGCACTGAGGAGGAGAGGAGTAGTACTGTGCACTGAGGAGGAGAGGAGTAGTACTGTGTACTGAGGTATAGAGGAGTAGTACTGTGCACCGAGGTGTAGAGGAGTAGTACTTTGTACCGAGGTGTAGAGGAGTAGTACTGTGCACTGAGGTGTAGAGAAGTAGTAATGTGCACCGAGGTGTAGAGGAGTAGTACTGTGCACCGAGGTGTAGAGGTGTAGTACTGTGTACTGAGGTGTAGAGGAGTAGTACTGTGCACCGAGGTGTAGAGGAGTAGTACTGTGCATTGAGGTGTAGAGGAGTAGTACTGTGCACTGAGGTGTAGAGTAGTACTGTGCACTGAGGTGTGGAGGAGTAGTACTGTGCACTGAGGAGGAGAGGAGTAGTACTGTGCACTGAGGAGGAGAGGAGTAGTACTGTGCATTGAGGTGTAGAGGAGTAGTACTGTGCACTGAGGTGTAGAGTAGTACTGTGCACTGAGGTGTGGAGGAGTAGTACTGTGCACTGAGGAGGAGAGGAGTAGTACTGTGCACTGAGGAGGAGAGGTGTAGTACTGTGTACTGAGGTATAGAGGACTAGTACTGTGCACCGAGGTGTAGAGGAGTAGTACTGTGTACCGAGGTGTAGAGGAGTAGTACTGTGCACCGAGGTGTAGAGGAGTAGTACTGTGCACCGAGGTGTAGAGGATTAGTATTGTGCACCGCGGTGTAGAGGAGTAGTACTGTGCACCGAGGTGTAGAGGAGTAGTACTGTGCACCGAGATGTAGAGGAGTAGTACTGTGCACTGAGGAGGATAGGAGTAGTACTGTGCACTGAGGTGTAGAGGAGTAGTACTGTGCACTGAGGTGTAGAGGAGTAGTACTGTGCACCGAGATGTAGTGGAGTAGTACTGTGTACAGAGGTGTAGAAGAGTAGTACTGTGCACTGAGGAGGACAGGAGTAGTACTGTGCACTGAGGTGTAGAGGAGTAGTACTGTGCACTGACGTATAGAGGAGTAGTACTGTGCACCGAGGTGTAGAGGAGTAGTACTGTGCACTGAGGAGGACAGGAGTAGTACTGTGCACTGAGGTGTAGAGGAGTAGTACTGTGCACTGACGTATAGAGGAGTAGTACTGTGCACCGAGGTGTAGAGGAGTAGTACTGTGCACTGAGGAGGACAGGAGTAGTACTGTGCACCGAGGTGTAGAGGAGTAGTACTGTGCACCGAGGTGTAGAGGAGTAGTACTGTGCACCGAGGTGTAGAGGAGTAGTATTGTGCACCGCGGTGTAGAGGAGTAGTACTGTGCACCGAGGTGTAGAGGAGTAGTACTGTGCACCGAGGTGTAGAGTAGTACTGTGCACTGAGGTGTAGTGGAGTAGTACTGTGTACAGAGGTGTAGAAGAGTAGTACTGTGCACCGAGATGTAGGGGAGTAGTACTGTACACTGAGGAGGACAGGAGTAGTACTGTGCACTGAGGTGTAGAGGAGTAGTACTGTGCACTGACGTATAGAGGAGTAGTACTGTGCACTGAGGTGTAGAGGAGTAGTACTGTGCACCGAGGTGTAGAGTAGTACTGTGCACTGAGGTGTAGAGGAGTAGTACTGTGTACAGAGGTGTAGAAGAGTAGTACTGTGCACCGAGATGTAGAGGAGTAGTACTGTGCGCTGAGGAGGACAGGAGTAGTACTGTGCGCTGAGGTGTAGAGGAGTACTACTGTGCACCGAGGTGTAGAGGAGTAGTACTGTGCACCGAGGTGTAGAGGAGTAGTACTGTGCACTGAAGTGTAGAGGAGTAGTACTGTGCACTTAGGAGGATAGGAGTAGTACTGTGTGCTGAGGTGCAGAGGAGTAGTAATGTGCACTGAGGTGTAGAGGAGTAGTACTGTGCACTGAGGTGTAGAGGAGTAGTACTGTGTACTGAGGTGTAGAGGAGTAGTTCTGTGCACCGAGGTGTAGAGGAGTAGTACTGTGCACTGAGGTGTAGAGGAGTAGTACTGTGCACTGAGGTGTAGAGGAGTAGTACTGTGCACCGAGGTGTAGAGTAGTACTGTGCACTGAGGTGTAGAGGAGTAGTACTGTGTACAGAGGTGTAGAAGAGTAGTACTGTGCACCGAGATGTAGAGGAGTAGTACTGTGCGCTGAGGAGGACAGGAGTAGTACTGTGCGCTGAGGTGTAGAGGAGTACTACTGTGCACCGAGGTGTAGAGGAGTAGTACTGTGCACCGAGGTGTAGAGGAGTAGTACTGTGCACTGAAGTGTAGAGGAGTAGTACTGTGCACTTAGGAGGATAGGAGTAGTACTGTGTGCTGAGGTGCAGAGGAGTAGTAATGTGCACTGAGGTGTAGAGGAGTAGTACTGTGCACTGAGGTGTAGAGGAGTAGTACTGTGTACTGAGGTGTAGAGGAGTAGTTCTGTGCACTGAGGAGGATAGGAGTAGTACTGTGCACTGAGGTGTAGAGGAGTAGTACTGTGCACTGAGGTGTAGAGGAGTAGTACTGTGCACTGAGGTGTAGAGAAGTAGTAATGTGCACTGAGGTGTAGAGGACTAGTACTGTGTACTGAGGAGGAGAGGAGTAGTACTGTGCACTGAGGTGTAGAGGAGCAGTACTGTGCACTGAGGTGTAGAGGAGTAGTACTGTGCACTGAGGAGGATAGGAGTAGTACTGTGCACTGAGGAGGATAGGAGTAGTACTGTGCACTGAGGAGGATAGGAGTAGTACTGTGCACTGAGGAGGATAGGAGTAGTACTGTGCACTGAGGAGGATAGGAGTAGTACTGTGCACTGAGGAGGATAGGAGTAGTACTGTGCACTGAGGAGGATAGGAGTAGTACTGTGCACTGAGGAGGAGAGGAGTAGTACAGTGCACTGAGGAGGGTAGGAGTAGTACTGTGCACTGAGGAGGGTAGGAGTAGTACTGTGCACTGAGGATGAGAGGAGCAGTACTGTGCACTGAGGAGGATAGGAGTAGTACTGTGCACTGAGGAGGATAGGAGTAGTACTGTGCACTGAGGAGGATAGGAGTAGTACTGTGCACTGAGGAGGATAGGAGTAGTACTGTGCACTGAGGAGGATAGGAGTAGTACTGTGTGCTGATGCAGCTGGATACATTGAGATGGTGTCAGCTTCGCCCCCCTTTGCTCCCCTTTGAGCTCATCCGCTATGTCGCTGCGTTCCCTCCTCGCCGCTCGCTCCGGTCGCTCCGCTCGCACATTTAAATGTCAGCTTCTTGTTCGTGGAGATTTCTTCTTCGTATCATTTTCTCCTTAAATGCCTCTTTCCTCCGATCCTGAACTCGATGCTTTGCATTTAGAGTGACTAATAGGCTGATAGGTAATATCTCCGCGGATGTGCTCCCTCGCGCCCCATACCTGGTTCCCTGCAGGGGGAGGGGGAGGCGCTGCTCATAGCGTCTCTCCGGGATGAAATGTCACCGAGTCGGCATGTAACAAATAGGACTCCCCTCATCCCACAGATCACTGCCCCTCACCCACCACATCCTCACTGGGTTGGGCAAGAAAAAAAACTGGAAAAAATGCAAAAGAAAAAACAGAAACATAAAAAGAAAAAACCACAAGAACTACAACTACAAGCATGCCCAACAATACATACCCCGGGGCAAATCTCCTCATCCTGTAGGCGGCGTAATACGGTATTTCACCGGCCTCCAGACCTGCCCCCGATTCACCCTAGAAAAGACGGAAGATAATGTGACCGAAGAGGTTCTCCAGAGCTGTAATCAGTCTATTCAGAGGGTGGAAAATAGTCCCTGTGGTCAGGGCCGTCTTTAATATGGATTGGACCCTGGGCAAGAATTTACTTGGGCCCCCTGGATCCCCCCTTCCCACACCCCAGCATCACGCCTCCACCACGACACACACAAAATAATCCACACACCTGGTAGAGCAGCAAACTGATAATGATGATGAGTGGCCCCTGGAGGCTCCTTGCAGGAGTGAAAGGCAGTGTTCACAGTAAGAAGCTTGCGGAGACGCACTACAGACACCGGAACTGCCACGTTCAGCTGTTGTGCTTCTGGTGACTGTCGTGCCCTTAATATAGAGACAAAAAAACAATCAGCACAAAAGTATCAAATAAAATGGCTGCATCGTTATTCTAAAAATTAAAAAAGCACAACTTCTGACACAAATACATAGTAATTTGCAGATTACTTTTTTTTATTTATTTTTTACAATGTGCAGATAGTAGTGTTGGTCGAGCACCAAAGTGCTTGGGGGCTTGGGCCGAACACATCGGGATCAATATGTCCGTTCCGTAGCCCCACAAAAAAAATAGACCATGTCCTATTCTTGTTCAAAGATTTTGGGCGTCACTGCGTCACGGTGTGGGTGCTCGGTCAGCGGGCGTCATCCCAGGTAGACCAATAAGTTGCTAAGTGATTCTTTTGACTGACCAATAAAAGAATCACTTAGCAACTGATTGGAGGGGCGGTTTTCTCTTCGATGTCCTATTCTTGTCCGTTTTAGGCATTGTTACAATGAATCCGCCCAAAAAAAAGGATGGCCTATGGATGTCATCCGTTTTTTTTTTTTTGCAGATCCACAATTTGCGGACCACAAAACACATATGGTCGTGTGCATGTAGCCTAATAAGCATGTTGATATGATGGAGGAGGAGGAGGAGGAGGAAAGCGAGATTGAACCGTAAGCCCTTGTTTGTGGTGGAAGGGGTGCAGGGAGTACAGTGTATACAGTACATTATAAACAACACATGTAAAGTGCTTTATGTTCGGCCGCTTTCCTCTGGTGGAGCAGAGAAGTCAGGGGCAATCCAGGCCTTGTTCATTTTTATAGGAGTCAACCTGTCAGCATTTTCAGTTGACAGGTGGATGCGCTTATCAGTTATAATACCATCAGCAGCACTAAATACCCGCTCTGACAAAACGCTGGCGGCAGGGCAGGCCAGGCCAGCACCTCCAAGGCGTAGAGCGCCAGTTCGTGCCACGTGTCCAGCTTGGACACCCAGTAGTTGTAAGGCACTGAGGGATCATTGAGGACGCTGAGACGGTCTGCTATGTAACGATGTAGTAGAGTTAACACTCATGCTTTCTGAGATTTCTGAGATGTGTTATCTAAACTAAGCAAACACCTTCAATGGCTTTTGTTTCAAGATAACACGATGATTTAAGACATTTGAGTTAAGAGTTTGAGTGCTGTAACGGACCGTTTCAGCAGACAAGGGGTTAAAATCCGTTTAGGCGATATGCCCCTTTCTGAGAGACAGGCACAGCTACTGCAGAACACCAAACTCCCGAACTGGATACAAAATAGCACTCCAAACTGGAACCTCGCGAATAGCTGCCGGCAGACGAACAGGAAAAGCATACAATCAGCTTACACTCCTGGCAATCAGTCTCTAACAGCATACAGGGAATCCCCCCAATAACGAGACAAGGCTCCGTGTTGAGGGTCAAGCAGTGGTCTGACGTGCTGGCACACCCAGCCTGGTTTTTATTACAGTTGTTGCAAATACAGGACAGATACAACACATCCCCACAATGCATCATGGTTTCCTCCTCTCTGTCCCGGAGACAACCGAAGAGCAATCCAATTATCTCTCAGGACAAAGGGAAATCGCCAATACACATGTGGAGACAACAGGACAGACATCACCATTTAAACACACAATGGGACAATAGAAACACACCCACACAAAATCCTCCCCTCTGCCGGTGATGATTATTGAAAGGGCGAATATAATTATCAAAGGCAGAGAAATACAGTTTTATAAAACATATCACAGGAACCCCAAAACATGCAATAACCCCATAACCAATATATCCTCGGAACCGGGGGATCTGGGTGAACCACATGTCCAAAATTCACCCACATCCGTTCAGTAGTTTGGAAGATACAGTTTTATGCCAGTTACACCGAAAATATACAAGTTATACAGAAAATAGTCACTAATAAATGTGTCCCCTGTTTGGTAATTTCAAACTACTGAATGATGTCTCTGTGCACCAAATACAGGCAAGATAGCACCGTGTGGAAAGTCAGAACAGTGTCTGTGAGTTACAATGGCCGCTATCTATTGTTCTCACCATGTGCTTCATCCAAGCAAGTAAGGCAGAGGATGCAATCCAGGGAGAGAGGGCTCCGTCCCAAGTGCCTTAAGACCCAATAACTTAAGGGACCATAATCCCAGGGCAGGAGGCTGGCAAACAGCCCCCTCCAAAACACTGTGGCGAGGTTGGTTTCGCCACACATCTCCCCCTCCCAGGGAAAACTAACCAGATACCTGACCTCACGGTTAGTACCTGAGTTAGTCTGGCAGTCCAACCACAACCCAATACTGGACCTGTTGAATCTTGGGGCCTGGGTCTGTTCTGTATGTCCCCAGCTGTTGAGTGTGCATCTGCTGCTCCTTGCTTTGTGGTTCTCCAGCTTGGAGCTGTAGGTACTTTGTGGGCAGAGGCCGACTGCGCTCTGCCCAGATGCCAGCTCTTCCGCTGGGGATGCCTGTGGGAAGTCAGTCTCTGGACAAGAGGATAGGGGAGGGCAGAGGCCGACTGCGCTCTGCCCTGATGCCAGCTCTTCTGCTGGGGTGAGGGGGGTACAAGCCAGTCCTGTAACAAGGGGGTCGGTGGAGCAGAGGCTAGCGGCTCTCTGCCCTGATGCCAGCTCTTCCGCTGGGAAGGGATCAGTGGGTATTGCAGGCTCATCCCCTGCCCCCAGTACTCGGTTGGGAAGTATCTGGGAAGGGGAGGGCTCGCTTACCTCCTCCTCCTGGTATCCCTGCGGAGATGGCTGGAGATCTGGTTGTTTGAGGGGGAGACCGACTGTCTCCCCTTTGGCTAAAAAGCCCTGTTGCTGGGGGACAGGACCGACTGTCCCTACCCCCTGTGCTGTAAGTGCAGAGACCACGGTCCCATCTGCACAGTTGTGGAGCTTACTGTCTCCCCCTGGTAAGTTAAGCTGTCGCTGGGGAATGGAGACTAGGCTCCCAGTTCCCAACAAATCCTTCTGTTGCTGTGGGATGGAGACTGGGCTCTCAATTCCCAACAACTCAATCTGCTGCTGGGGGACAGGACCGACTGTCTCTGCCCCCTGTAACTCAGCCTGCCGCTGGGTAATGGAGACTGGGCTCCCAATTCCCTGTACATCGCACAGCCGCTGGGGAAAGGAGACTGGGCTCCCAATTCCCTGTAAATTACGGATCCGCCGCTGGGGAGAGGGGGTAACTAGCTCCTCTCCCATACATACTTCCATACTCTGTGGAGGGAGACCGACTGTCTCTGCTCCCAATACAGTGTCCTGCTGCTGGGGAAAGGAGACTGGGCTCTCTATTCCCTGCTGGACACTCTGCCGCTGGGGAATAGAGACTGGGCTCCCAATTCCCGGCACATCACTCGGCCGCTGGGGAATGTAGACTGGGCTCCCAATTCCCAAAAAATTATGCTGCTGCTGGGGGGCAGGAACAACTACCTCTGCCCCCTGTAACTCAGTCTGCCGCTGGGGAGGGAGGACGCTGCTCTCCTCTCCCTGCATTTCACACTGCCGCTGGGGAATGGAGACTGGGCTCTCAATTCCCTGCAGGACCGGTGGAGAGACCTCGGTCCCATCTCTACCGGCCACCTGGGGTCCTTTCCAGTAACTCTCTACAATATCTGCCCAGCTGAATGGGTCTGGCTCTGGGTCTGTCACCTTACTGTCCTGCTGAGCCTTCCCAATGGAGTGGAAGAGATCTCGGTAGTCCTGCTCCAGTTCCCACTCCAGGGTTGCTAGGTGAGCCAGGTCTTGCTCTACCTCATGGGGGTCATCCCACTCATGCCTAGCCTCCCTCTCATAGAAAATGTCCTGAAGTCTGGACTGTGCAGGGCTCCCGAAGTCAGGCTCTGCAAAGGACTCCCATAACAAGCCAGGACCATCAAACTCCTCTCCCTCTGGCTTGTCATGCTCAGCTGTCCAGGGTATATACTGTGCCATATACCACCAGAGCGCCTGGTAGGCATCCTCCAGCCATAGCTCCTGCCATACCCGGTGCTCTAGTTCCTTCACCCATTCCTCCAGGGGCTGCTCTCCCAGGAAGGGCATCCGCAGGGCCACTTGCTTCTGCAACCGCTGCTCTTCACTGGGGAGACTCTCACCCCGCTGGTATTGTACATTATCCAGGGCCTGGTACCAGATGCCTTTCCTTAATGCATCCCGGCCATCCAGGTCCTCCTCCTCGTATAACACTGCTAATTCCATCCTGCAGCTGTCTGGGTTGCTGTACTGGGACATGCGTTGCCCTTAAATTGTAGAATCAACAGAAATGGTGTCTCCTGTAGCTGTCCTTCTGGCTGTAGGAACGATCCCGCTGCTTGCCACCAATTGTAACGGACCGTTTCAGCAGACAAGGGGTTAAAATCAGTTTAGGCAATATGCCCCTTTCTGAGAGACAGGCACAGCTACTGCAGAACACCAAACTCCCGAACTGGATACAAAATAGCACTCCAAACTGGAACCTCGCGAATAGCTGCTAGCAGACGAACAGGAAAAGCATACAATCAGCTTACACTCCTGGCAATCAGTCTCTAACAGCATACAGGGAATCCCCCCAATAACGAGACAAGGCTCCGTGTTGAGGGTCAAGCAGTGGTCTGACGTGCTGGCACACCCAGCCTGGTTTTTATTACAGTTGTTGCAAATACAGGACAGATACAACACATCCCCACAATGCATCATGGTTTCCTCCTCTCTGTCCCGGAGACAACCGAAGAGCAAATCCAATTATCTCTCAGGACAAAGGGAAATCGCCAATACACATGTGGAGACAACAGGACAGACATCACCATTTAAACACACAATGGGACAATAGAAACACACCCACACAAAATCCTCCCCTCTGCCGGTGATGATTATTGAACATAAAGGCGAATATAATTATCAAAGGCAGAGAAATACAGTTTTATAAAACATATCACAGGAACCCCAAAACATGCAATAACCCCATAACCATCCTCGGAACCGGGGGATCTGGGTGAACCACATATCAAAAATTCACCCACATCCGTTCAGTAGTTTGGAAGATACAGTTACACCGAAAATATACAAGTTATACAGAAAATAGTCACTAATAAATGTGTCCCCTGTTTGGTAGTTTCAAACTACTGAATGATGTCTCTGTGCACCAAATACAGGCAAGATAGCACCGTGTGGAAAAGTCAGAACAGTGTCTGTGAGCTAAAATGGCCGCTATCTATTGTTCTCACCATGTGCTTCATCCAAGCAAGTAAGGCAGAGGATGCAATCCAGGGACAGAGGGCTCCGTCCCAAGTGCCTTAAGACCCAATAACTTAAGGGACCATAATCCCAGGGCAGGAGGCTGGCAAACAGCCCCCTCCAAAACACAGTGGCGAGGTTGGTTTCGCCACAAGTGCTGACCCTGCTACATCTGTACTCGACCATCTTCCAGAACTTTTCTCTCCTTGTGGCACTAGGCCGCGCATCAGGGTAAGGGTGCTGGCGGGGTGTCATGAAACTGTCCCAGGCCTTGGAGTGTTGCCCTGCCTCTGTTGGAACTGCTGTGTGTTCCCCTCGTCTCCCCTCCTCGGTTGGCCAAGGAACTACGGACTCTGCCACCAACGTTGTCAGATCTACCCACTGTAGTCAACCTCCCTGGACATGGCTGAAAGAGGAAAATTGATGATAAATTGAAGAGACGGATAATACGAATGGTAACCAAAGAGCACAGAACAATTTCCAGAGAGATTAGAAGTGATCCATGTTGTTACATCACTCTATAGCAATATAATCCATGCACTAGGCATCCGAGCAGTCAAGGAATACATAGATGCTGACACTTCTATGCCGCAAGCACAAAGGGTCTTCATTCTAAAATCCATAGATTTTATATTGCAACATAATTACTTTTCGTACAACGATACAATCTACATACAAGAGAAAGGAACAGCGATGGGCACCAAATTCACCCCGTCCTAAGCAAACCTACTAATGGGCTCATTAAAGAAACATATAGGTCTTCTAAGTCACCCCAACATTGTCTTTTATAAAAGGTATATTAATGACATTATCCTAATCTGGAATGGGGACACAAACGAACTAGAAACCTTTGTAGAAATAGTCAATGCCAAGGACTGGAACCTTAGTTTCACTTTAGAATCCCACTCTAGGGACGCCATTTTTCTAGACCTTCACCTCAGCAGTGATGACAACCAAATCTCCACTAGAACCTACTTTAAAAGCGTTGATGCCAATAGCTATCTTCACTTTAAGAGTTGCCACCATCATAAATGGAAAACCAATATACCATTCAGCCAGAGGAAAAGAATTAGACACAATTGCTCAGATGACACTGTGATGAGAGAACTAATAGAACTTCTGAGCGCTAGGCTTACAGAAAACGGCTATCCCTCCAGCTCATTAAAGAATCCAAGAATAGAGTTTTTAAAACTAATCAAAAATAAATCTTGAAACAAAAGTGTCGCACCCCCCCCCCCCCCCACACACACCAAATCTACACAGAATAGGATTAATAACAAGATATAATTGTAACCACAAACTGATTAGACAAATTTTAACGAGACATTGGTAAGTCCTACTCAAGGATCCAATATTGGGCAAAGATAAACACAAACAACGTAATCTAACATTTCGAAGGGCCAAAACCTTAAAAAACATGCTGGCCCCTTCATGCCCCAAAAAGAATTCAACCCATCCCACAGAGACACAAAAGAAAAGGGCTCTTTTAAATGCCAGGCACGCAAATGCAAGTGATGCAGAATGATTACCTGTGCCACGGGGAGGTCCAAATACCGCATCTTAACCCTTTAAGGACTCTGCCATATTTCACCTTAAGGACCAGGCCATTTTTTGTGTCACTTTATGTGGTTATAACTTTAAAAAGCTTTTACTTATCCAGGCCATTCTGAGATTGTTTTCTCGACACAAATTGTACTTCATAACAGTGGTAAAATTGAGTCAAATATATTTTTTTATTTATAAAAAAATACAAAAGTTACCAAAAATTTAAAAAAAATTTAAAATTTCCAAATTTCAATTTCTCTACTTTTATAATAGTAATACCTCTAAGTTAGTAAATAGTTATTACTTTACATTCCCCATATGTCTACTTCATGTTTGGATCATTTTGTGATTTTGAATGCCATTTTATTTTTTGAGGATGTTAGAAGGCTTAGAAGTTTAGAAGCAAATCTTGAAATTTTTCAGAAAATTTCCAAAACCCACTTTTTAAGGATCAGTTCAGGTCTGAAGTCACTTTGTGAGGCTTACATAATAGAAACCACCCAAAAATTACCACATTTTAGAAACTACACCCCTCAAGGTATTCAAAACTGATTTTACAAACTTTGTTAACCCTTTAGGTGTTCCGCAAGAATTAACGGAAAATGTAGATTAAATTTTAGAATTTAACTTTTTGGGCCGATTTTCCATTTTAATATTTTCTTCCAGTTACAAAGCAAAGGTTAACAGCCAAACAAAACTCAATATTTATTGCCCTGATTCTGTAGTTTACAGAAACACCCCATATGTGGTCGTAAACTGCTGTACGGGCACACGGCAGGGCGCAGAAGGAAAGGAACGCCATTCAATTTTTTGGAAGGCAGATTTTGCTGGACTTGTTTAGAAACTCCAAAAAAGTGTTTAATTTTTTTTTTGAGGGGTTAGGTCATTTGATATTTTTATAGAGCAGGTTATTATGGACGCGGCGATACCTAATATATCTCCTTTTTTAAATTTATGTAAGTTTTACACAATAATATCATTTTTCAAACAAAAAAAATTATGTTTTTATGTCTCCGTAGTCTGAGAGCCATAGTTTTTTCATTTTTTTGGCGATTGTCTTAGGTAGGGTATGATTTTTGCAGGAGGAGATGATGGTTTGATTGGCACTATTTTAGGGTGCGTAGGACTTTTTGATCGCTTGCTATTACACTTTTTGTTATGTAAGGTGACAAAAAATTGCTTTTTTGACACCGTTTTTATTTTTTTACGGTGGTCACCTGAGGGGTTAGGTCATGTGGTATTTTTATAGTGCAGGTCGATACGGACGCGGCGATACCTATTATGTGTGCTTTTTATTTATTCATTTATTTTTTTACAATTTTTTCCCCTTTATTTTGGCAAAAGGATATTTTTTTTTTACCTGAAACTTTTAAAAAAAATTGGGGGAAAACTTACATTTTTAAAACTTTTTTTTCCCTTTATTTTTTGTCCCACTCTGGGACTTCAACTTTAGGGGGTCTAATCCTTTACAGTGCATTCCAATACTTCTGTATTGGAATGCATTGGCTGTATGAGTAATACAGTGGGGACTCCCAATTGTCTCTGAGACAATCAGGTCAATCCCACCTTCGCAGTCCTCCCAATGTCATGTGATCCTCCATATTCTTCCCCCTCATGGTTTTTCCCACCAATATTCACAGTAAAATTGGAACTGGGAAATGTTGGTGCGTCATTAATCTGAACTGAATCTCCAAAACTTTGGATTCGTTTGGAAATTCATTTTTGTGAAATACGTAATGAACCTGATTAGTTTAGAATTGATTTGCTCATTTCTAAGATTTATATATTGTCGAGATCCTGAAGAATCAGCATAAAGGACAAACAGGACATGTACAGAAGAATAACTCTCAGTATCCATCAACGGCAGAAGATTATGAGGAGAAAGGAGGGTCTTATATTGCTAAGTTCTGCAACAGCTGTGGTCTGTATTATGAGGTTCTGCAGCAGCTGAGGTGTGTATTATGAGGTTCTGCAGCAGCTGAGGTGTGTATTAGGAGGTTCTGCAGCAGCTGTGGTCTGTATTATGAGGTTCTGCAGCAGCTGAGGTGTGTATTAGCAGGTTCTGCAGCAGCTGAGGTGTGTATTATGAGGTTCTGTAGCAGCTGAGGTGTGTATTAGGAGGTTCTGCAGCAGCTGAGGTGTGTGTTAGCAGGTTCTGCAGCAGCTGAGGTGTGTATTAGGAGGTTCTGTAGCAGCTGAGGTGTGTATTAGCAGGTTCTGCAGCAGCTGAGGTGTATAATGAGGTTCTGCAGCAGCTGAGGTGTGTATTATGATGTTCGTCAGCAGCTGAGGTGTGTATTTGGAGGTTCTGCAGCAGCTGTGGTCTGTATTATGATGTTCTGAAGCAGCTATGGTGTATTTGGAGGTTCTGCAGCAGCTGTGGTCTGTATTATGATGTTCTGAAGCAGCTGTGGTGTATTATGATGTTCGTCAGCAGCTGAGGTGTGTATTAGGAGGTTCTGCAGCAGCTGAGGTGTGTATTAGGAGGTTCTGCAGCAGCTGAGGTGTGTATTAGGAGGTTCTGCAGCAGCTGAGGTGTGTATTATGAGGTTCTGCAGCAGCTGAGGTGTGCAGTAGGAGGTTCTGCAGCAGCTGAGGTGTGTATTATAAGGTTCTGCAGCAGCTGAGGTGTGTATTAGGAGGTTCTGCAGCAGCTGAGGTGTGTAATATGAGGTTCTGCAGCAGCTGAGGTGTGTATTATGAGCTTCTGCAGCAGCTGTGGTCTGTATTAGGAGGCTCTGCAGCATCTGAGGAGTGTATTATGAGGTTCTGCAGCAGCTGAGGTATGTATTAAGAGGTTCTGCAGCAGCTAAGGTGTGTATTATGATGTTCGTCAGCAGCTGAGGTGTGTATTAGGAGGTTCTGCAGCAGCTGAGGTGTGTATTATGAGGTTCTGTAGCAGCTGAGGTGTGTATTAGGAGGTTCTGCAGCAGCTGAGGTGTGTGTTAGCAGGTTCTGCAGCAGCTGAGGTGTGTATTAGGAGGTTCTGCAGCAGCTGAGGTGTGTATTATGAGGTTCTGCAGCAGCTGAGGTGTGTATTATGAGCTTCTGCAGCAGCTGTGGTCTGTATTAGGAGGCTCTGCAGCATCTGAGGAGTGTATTATGAGGTTCTGCAGCAGCTGAGGTATGTATTAAGAGGTTCTGCAGCAGCTGAGGTGTGTATTATGATGTTCGTCAGCAGCTGAGGTGTGTATTAGGAGGTTCTGCAGCAGCTGAGGTGTGTATTATGAGGTTCTGCAGCAGCTGAGGTGTGCAGTAGGAGGTTCTGCAGCAGCTGAGGTGTGTATTATAAGGTTCTGCAGCAGCTGAGGTGTGTATTATGAGGTTCTGCAGCAGCTGAGGTGTGTATTATGAGGTTCTGTAGCAGCTGAGGTGTGTATTATGAGGTTCTGCAGCAGCTGAGGTGTATTATGAGGTTTTGCAGCAGCTGAGGTGTGTGTTAGCAGGTTCTGCAGCAGCTGAGGTGTGTATTAGGAGGTTCTGCAGCAGCTGAGGTGTGTATTAGGAGGTTCTGCAGCAGCTAAGGTGTGTATTATGAGGTTCTGTAGCAGCTGAGGTGTGTATTAGGAGGTTCTGCAGCAGCTGAGGTGTGTGTTAGCAGGTTCTGCAGCAGCTGAGGTGTGTATTAGGAGGTTCTGCAGCAGCTGAGGTGTGTATTATGAGGTTCTGCAGCAGCTGAGGTGTGTATTATGAGCTTCTGCAGCAGCTGTGGTCTGTATTAGGAGGCTCTGCAGCATCTGAGGAGTGTATTATGAGGTTCTGCAGCAGCTGAGGTATGTATTAAGAGGTTCTGCAGCAGCTGAGGTGTGTATTATGATGTTCGTCAGCAGCTGAGGTGTGTATTAGGAGGTTCTGCAGCAGCTGAGGTGTGTATTATGAGGTTCTGCAGCAGCTGAGGTGTGCAGTAGGAGGTTCTGCAGCAGCTGAGGTGTGTATTATAAGGTTCTGCAGCAGCTGAGGTGTGTATTATGAGGTTCTGCAGCAGCTGAGGTGTGTATTATGAGGTTCTGTAGCAGCTGAGGTGTGTATTATGAGGTTCTGCAGCAGCTGAGGTGTATTATGAGGTTTTGCAGCAGCTGAGGTGTATTAGGAGGTTCTGCAGCAGCTGAGGTGTATTAGGAGGTTCTGCAGCCGCTGAGGTGTGTATTTCGAGGTTATGCAGCAGCTGAGGTGTGTATTATGAGGTTCTGCAGCAGCTGAGGTGTGTATTATGATGTTCGTCAGCAGCTGAGGTGTGTATTAGGAGGTTCTGCAGCAGCTGTGGTCCGTATTATGATATTCTCAAGCAGCTGTGGTGTATTATGAGGTTCTGCAGCAGCTGAGGTGTGTATTAGGAGGTTCTGCAGCAGCTGAGGTGTGTATTAGGAGGTTCTGCAGCAGCTGAGGTGTGTATTATGAGGTTCTGCAGCAGCTGAGGTGTGTATTAGGAGGCTCTGCAGCAGCTGAGGTGTGTATTAGGAGGTTCTGCAGCAGCTGAGGTGTGTATTAGGAGGTTCTGCAGCAGCTGAGGTGTGTATTAGGAGGTTCCGTGGCTTGGAGTGTTGGTTCGCCTCCTGCAGATCGCTCTTTTCATTTCACTTTGGATATAAGTTCTGGCTGGAGATGTCTGGCCGGGTCTGGCCGTTGGCTCGAATCTGACATGTTGGCAGCGGAGTAACAGACTGCATTACCTTCATTAAATGTGATTGATCCTGAGATATGATCTGTGAAACTTCATCCCGAGAAAACAAAGCCAAAATGGAGAGCAGCGCGGGCTCCCTGCGGGGACATTAGGGTATCGACCGCTGCTGGAAGGTATAGTCCTCGGCTATAGAATGGCCTCACACTAAAGGCTCCATGCATTATACCGCCCACTCCTCACAACCTACCGTCCCAGGAGACCAGGAATCATTGCACTTCACAGCAACAGAAAAGCCTTGGATTGGAGCGGCACAGAGGTTACTGAGCCTACACATGGTTAACGCAGCAGCTAATTGGGAAGAGGGGACAATTAGAAAACACAGAAAATGATACAATGTATCAACATCAGGCGTAATCTGCTCAGGAATCACAATGTATCCTCCCCAGATACAACCTGCTCAAGCATTACAATGTATCAACATCAGATATACGGTGATTGTCTCAGGAATCACAATGCATCATCCTCAGGAACAGTATTATTCAGCTGGCATTACTTATATTTTACTGATCCTAAGATAAATCCGGCCTCTGACCCCAGTCACATCCAGAGCAGCATTCAAAGTTCTGCTGGTGTTTTGTCCCCAGAGCGCAGTGCAGTGTGGGAGATCAGATGATAGCCATTTGGTTAAGTATTTGGGTAACTAATGTGAAAGTGAGGAGGAGAGGAACGGGCCGAAGAATGCAGCTGTGGGCCGTTCACTTAGTGCTGTTACATTGTACTACAGCCATTTACGTGGTGTATTAATAGGAAATACACGTACGTCCCATTAGCCGTTCTGTGGTGAATTGTGATTGTTATATTTCTTTTTTTTGGGGTAAAGAAATAGGAATAAGAATACGTCTTGATTGCCGTTCTGCGGTGAAGTTACATTGTACCACAGCCTTTTTTGGGGTGTATTATTTTAATTTGAATTGAATTATTTTATTATACAGTATGTCAGACAGACAGGTGACAGGACCTTCAAAGGGTCTGCTGGTCCTGATGCGCCTCCTCCTCCTTAATCACTCACCCAGTCAGCAATCGATCACCGAAGCGATTGCCAAGAGACAGCAATACGCGTGCACTCATCCAACGGCGCAGAAGCTGACCGTGCTCCTGGCCAAGTTGCTGGTGCTGCAGTCCCTCCCTTTCCAAGTAGCACTCACATGTAGAACAGAAGGTGGGCCAGTCCTTGAGCCTGTCGGTGTCTGCCAAAGTGCACGGCAGCGCCGACGTGTGTTGCTGTAACTACGGTCAGGGACAATACATGTCCTTTACGGCCCACTGGGTGAATGTGGTTCCTGCACAGCCACACCAGCAACTTGGCCAGGTGACGCCGCTTCCGCCTCCACATTCTCACGCTGTTGGTCCTGCAACAATGTTCGCCTCTGCCTATTCATCCTCCATCGTGTCCTTTAGCCTCCACTACAGGGACAAGTCACAGTGCTCCTCCAGCATGCCACATGTGCAGGGTTGTTCTGCACCTCATTTGCCTTGGCGAACGGAGTCACACAGGGGAGGAACTCCTCCGTGTCCTTCATCAAGAAATCGAATCATGGCTTTCTCCGCGACAACTCAAAATCAGAACCATGGTGACTGACAACGGGAAGAACATGGTGTCGGCGCTGCGTCAAGGAGGGCTGAGCCATGTGCCCTGCGTGGCGCACGTGTTCAATCTGGTTGTCAAGCGGTTCCTGAAGTCTTTTGCCCATCTGCAAGACATCCTGAAAATGTACAGGAAACTTTGCATGCACTTCAGCCACTCGAACACCGCAAAGCACACCCTCCTTGAGCTGCAGCGGCAGAACGGCGTCCCCCAACATAGGCTGATATGCAACGTTTCCACCCATTGGAATTCCACCCTCCATATGTTGGACCGACTGTACGAACAGAGAAAGGCCATCAACGATTTCTTGATGATCCAAGCGGACAGGAGTACTCCCCTGTGTAACTTCGATGTCAGCCAGTGGCTGGTCATGCGTGACACCTGCCGTTTGCTCAGGCCCTTTGAGGAGGCGACGTTGTTTGTCAGTCGCCAGGACTACGGGATGAACAACGTCATTCCACTGCTTCATGTTCTGGAACAGATGCTGGTAAATCTGGCTGGCCAGGGGACAGGAGACGTGGCGCCTACATCTCTTGGCCACGTGAGCTCTGTGGGGGATGAACTGGAAGAGGAGGAGGACGACATAGGAGCACAAGCAATGTGTAGTAAAATGGGTGGTTTTTCTACACAGGTGACAGGAGAGGAGTAGCAGCCAGAGGAGCTACAGGGCGATGAGGAAGACGAGGCAGAGGACCCAGACACATTGTGGCAGTATGCAGTGACGGAGGCAGGGAGTCCCTCCGAGTCACTTGCACAAATGGCCCGATGCATGCTCACTTGGCTTGCGTAGTGACAGCTGAATTGTCACCATTCAGCAGAGGGATGACTTCTGTCTCTCCACCATGTTAAACCCTCTCTACTGGTCCTCTCTACAGCCTGTTTTACACCCGCTGAAAGGGAGGACAAACTGAACTACTATAGAGACATCCTATGTAGTCAGTTGGCTGCTGCCTATCTGCACCACCGTCCATCCTCTCGCAGGTCCGACCGGGGGGCTCTCTGCGCTCACGTTCCTCTGCCGTGGCTGCTGGGGAGGGGGGGGGGGGGCAGGAGCAGTTCCAGCTCCATCAGCAGCAGCCTGAGTCTAGAGTCGCTGTTGAGCAGCTTTCTTCACCCGCCTACTAAAGAAACTACTCACCAGCAGCTAGACATAGAGCAGAACCTGAACCAGAAGGTGGTGGCATAATGGGACAGTACCCTGCCAACCCACATTGAAGATCTGCTGGACTACTGGGCAGTCAAACTGGATTTGTGGCCGCAACTGGCCAAGTTTTCCCTGGACAAGCTTTCCTGCCCGGCCAGCATTGTGGCATCAGAGCAGGTGTTTAGTGCGGCGGGGGCCATAGTTACCCCAAGGAGAACTCGCCTGTCCACCCAAAATGTGGAGAGACTGACCTTTGTCAAGATGAATCAGGCGTCGATCAGCCAGGATTTCCCCCCACCAATGCCTGATGTATCAGACTAGATCATCCATGGTGCCACAAAAGAGACCGGTTTCTTCTGGCTACCTGCCTCAGCTACTATTCTGATGCTGCCACCCGCCTGATGCCACCCCTGCGGCCAGGTGCTTCTACTGCCAGCCACCATCTTCAGCTGGTACTGGTATTGCCCCCCACCTACTTACTCTGTCACTGGGCCAATCTGTGGTCTCCTCATGCTGCTGCCATCTCACCAATCAGGTCTCCTCATGCTGCTGCCACTTCACCACTCTGTGGTCTCCTCATGCTGCTGCCACTTCACCACTCTGTGGTCTTCTCATGCTGCTGCCACTTCGCCACTCTGTGGTCTCCTCATGCTGCTGCCACTTCACCACTATGTCACTGGGCCACTCTATGGTCTCCTCATGCTGCTGCCACTTCACCACTCTGTGATCTCCTCATGCTGCTGCCACTTCACCACTCTGTGGTCTCCTCATGCTGCTGCCACTTTACCACTCTGTGATCTCCTCATGCTGCTGCCACTTCACCACTCTGTGGTTTCCTCATGCTGCTGCCACTTCACCACTCTGTGGTCTCCTCATGCTGCTGCCACCTCACCACTTTGTCACTGGGCCACTCTGTGGTTTCCTCATGCTGCTGCCACTTCACCACTCTGTGATCTCCTCATGCTGCTGCCACTTCACCACTCTGTGATCTCCTCATGCTGCTGCCACTTCACCACTCTGTGGTCTCCTCATGCTGCTGCCACTTCACCACTCTGTGGTCTCCTCATGCTGCTGCCACTTCACCACTCTGTGATCTCCTCATGCTGCTGCCACCTCACCACTATGTCATTGGGCCACTCTGTGGACTTCTCATGCTGTTTCCACCCTCCCCACTTCATGACTGGGCCACTATTTAGCCTTTCGGCCTGGCTGACATCATCATTTATTCGACCTTCTTCTGATCTGTCAGAAGTAAGGAAACATGAGACGCACACCGGATCCTGTCTGTGTAGCAGCTGTAAGGCCTGTATGGTCCCATCAGAATTGGCTTTTGACTTAGTAGCCAAAAGCAGCGGCGGCCGGGGAAAGCGATATTCCCAAATATAAGCCCGGACTGTGCAGATAAAAGCGCTTTGTGCGCTGGTTTATAGCGAGCAGAACCACAAGAAATAACGGATGCTGGAGCGTAATAACTTGTTACGTGAGCCTGGTTCTTCTCTGTTCCTAATTGTGCAGATGACATCCACGTACAATATAAAGGAATGCTGTAAATGACATATCTCCTACTCCAGTCACATCCAAAGCTGCATTCACATTGGTGCTGCTTTCCTCTTAGCTCCCCAGGTACAGATGCATCTTGCTTGCTCTAAATCTAAGAACATGCTCTGTAATGTATTATGGGCGATGTCGTCTATATATTGTGCCTCGTACTCCAGTCACATCCAGAGCTGCACTAACTGATGGAGGCTCCCAGCCATGACATTTTCTGACAACTGTGTAATGGGTTATTGACAGACTGGCAGCAGGGCACCACTCAAAGACTAGATACAGACACAAGTAGAACAGATCCGTCAACAGCAAATTGCTGATGGTATCCACTTGTCAATCAAACTTGTTTTTCTACACAGAAATAAGTGCGCAAGGAAAACAACACGAATGTAAGGCGGACATGTTGTAGGGAAGCGGGATCTGCAGACCATGGGGGCCTGTGGTGGCGTGTCACTTTAAATATTAACCCTTATGTATCTGATAGTAACCTCACATGATTACCTGTGCAACTCCACCCACATCCCCTGTCACCTTGGCTGTAACGTACACTTAGCTGAAACACTCTGTGCTGCTCTCACAAGTAATGTGAATGATAATGGCGGCACCGCGTCCTTCCAGCCTTCGGGACATTGAGATCGGTGACATCCGAGACTAAATAGAAATGGCTGATTAATAATTACAGGACGAGTCTGTTCATGGCATATAATAAAGAACAATCTGGGCGCACAGAGACATCTGGGGCTCAACCACCACCTAGTAACGAGAGAGATAGCAAGCTCTTTAGACAAAGGTCAACTTATACTACTCAGCTATACCTAATTTACTGTCAGAGGGAGCAGGGTACACAGCAGCACAGAGGATTTCAGGAGAGGAGTGTGCTGATCTTGTGGAGGTCACAGGATGAGAGCTACATAGAGGAAGGAGCAGGGTCCTCCCAGCAGCACAGAGGATTTCAGGAGAGGAGTGCGCTGATCTTGTGGAGGTCACAGGATGAGAGTTACATAGTGGAAGGAGCAGGGTCCTCCCAGCAGCACAGAGGATTTCAGGAGAGGAGTGCATTGATCTTGTGGAGGTCACACACTGAGAGTTACATAGTGGAAGCAGGGTCCTAGCAGCACAGAGGATTTCAGGAGAGGAGTGTGCTGATCTTGTGGAGGTCACACACTGAGAGTTACATAGTGGAAGCAGGGTCCTAGCAGCACAGAGGATTTCAGGAGAGGAGTGTGCTGATCTTGTGGAGGTCACAGGCTGAGAGTTACATAGTGGAAGCAGGGTCCTAGCAGCACAGTTTAAGGAGAGGAGTGTGCTGATCTTGTGGAGGTCACAGGATAAGAGTTACATAGTGGAAGGAGCAGAGTCCCAGCAGCACAGAGGATTTCAGGAGAGGAGTGTGCTGATCTTGTGGAGGTCACAGGCTGAGAATTACATAGTGGAAGCAGGGTCCCAGCAGCACAGAGGATTTCAGGAGAGGAGTGCACTGATCTTGTGGAGGTCACAGGATAAGAGTTACATAGTGGAAGGAGCAGAGTCCCAGCAGCACAGAGGATTTCAGGAGAGCAGTGTGCTGATCTTGTGGAGGTCACAGGATAAGAGTTACATAGTGGCAGGAGCAGAGTCCCAGCAGCACAGAGGATTTCAGGAGAGGAGTGTGCTGATCTTGTGGAGGTCACAGACTGAGAGTTACATAGTGGAAGGAGCAGGGTCCCAGCACCACAGAGGGTTTCAGGAGAGGAGTGCGCTGATCTTGTGGAGGTCACAGAATGACAGTTACATATTGGAAGGAGCAGAGTCCCAGCAGCACAGAGGATTTCAGGAGAGGAGTGTGCTGATCTTGTGGATGTCACAGGCTGAGAGTTACATAATGGAAGGAGCAGGGTCCCAGCAGCACAGAGGATTTCAGGAGAGGAGTGTGCTCATCTTGTGGAGGTCACAGGATGAGAGTTACATAGTGGAAGGAGCAGGGTCCCAGCAGCACAGAGGTTTTCAGGAGATGAGTGTGCTCATCTTGTGGAGGTCACAGGATTCAGGATGAGTGTTGACTACCACGTCTTTCACTGTGGGGAGTACTCCGAATGTTATCAGTTCCCAGACAATGCGAGACACCTCTAACACTTGTGAATAATGCAGCTCTGGGTGTGACTAGAGTAGACCGTCTGCTCAGGTTAGTTAGGCTCCTGTCAGCCTCTCGCTCGCCTTTTCTTGAAGCAGAATGCATTTGTCTTTCTCCAGCTGTCATCATGAAATCTGCTTGGTGCGCAGCGAATGTCACCTCTGATGTGTCAGCCCCTCTCCCCAGGGCACAGTGTGACGGAGTAATGCTGTGCTAAGGCATACAATGATACCAGTGTATCTCATCCTATCCTGTGTGATACTGTCTGCTGTGCTGTGTATCTAATCCTGTCCTGTGTGATACAGTCTGCTGAGCTGTGTATCTAATCCTATCCTGTGTGATACTGTCTGCTGAGCCGTGTATCTAATCCTATCCTGTGTGATACTGTCTGCTGAGCTGTGTACCTAATCCTATCCTGTGTGATACTGTCTGCTGAGCTGTGTATCTAATCCTATCCTGTGTGATACTGTCTGCTGAGCTGTGTACCTAATCCTATCCTGTGTGATACTGTCTGCTGAGCTGTGTATCTAATCCTATCCTGTGTGATACTGTCTGCTGAGCTGTGTATCTAATCCTGTCCTGTGTGATACCGTCTGCTGAGCTGTGTATCTAATCCTATCCTGTGTGATACTGACTGCTGAGCTGTGTATCTAATCCTCTCCTGTGTGATACTGTCTGCTGAGCTGTGTATCTAATCCTATCCTGTGTGATACTGTCTGCTGAGCTGTGTATCTAATCCTATCCTGTGTGATACTGTCTGCTGAGCTGTGTATCTAATCCTATCCTGTGTGATACTGTCTGCTGAGCTGTGTATCTAATCCTATCCTGTGTGATACTGTCTGCTGAGCTGTGTATCTAATCCTATCCTGTGTGATACTGTCTGCTGAGCTGTGTATCTAATCCTATCCTGTGTGATACTGTCTGCTGAGCTGTGTATCTAATCCTATCCTGTGTGATACTGTCTGCTGAGCTGTGTATCTAATCCTATCCTGTGTGATACTGTCTGCTGAGCTGTGTATCTAATCCTATCCTGTGTGATACTGTCTGCTGAGCTGTGTATCTAATCCTATCCTGTGTGATACTGTCTGCTGAGCTGTGTATCTAATCCTATCCTGTGTGATACTGTCTGCTGAGCTGTGTATCTAATCCTATCCTGTGTGATACTGTCTGCTGAGCTGTGTATCTAATCCTATCCTGTGTGATACTGTCTGCTGAGCTGTGTATCTAATCCTATCCTGTGTGATACTGTCTGCTGAGCTGTGTATCTAATCCTATCCTGTGTGATACTGTCTGCTGAGCTGTGTATCTAATCCTATCCTGTGTGATACTGTCCTGCTGAGCCTGTGTATCTAATCCTATCCTGTGTTGATACTGTCTGCTGAGCGGGTATCTAATCCTATCCGTGTGATACTGTCTGCTGAGCGGTGTATCTAATCTATCCTGTGTGATACTGTCTGCTGAGCTGTGTATCTAATCCTCTACTGTGTGATAAATTTTGGTGGACCTGTCTGCTGAGCTGTGTATCTAATCCTATCCTGTGTGATACTGTCTGCATGAGCTGTGTATCTAATCCTCGTCCCTGTGTGTACTGTCTGCTGAGCTGTGTATCTAATCCTATCCTGTGTGATACTGTCTGCTGAGCTGTGTATTAATCCTCTCCTGTGTGATACTGTCGCTGAGCTGTGTATCTAATCCTATCCTGTGTGATACTGTCTGCTGAGCTGTGTATCTAATCCTATCCTGTGTGATACTGCCTGCTGAGCTGTGTATCTAATCCTCTCCTGTGTGATACTGTCTGCTGAGCTGTGTATCTAATCCTATCCTGTGTGATACTGTCTGCTGAGCTGTGTATCTAATCCTCTCCTGTGTGATACTGTCTGCTGAGCTGTGTATCTAATCCTATCCTGTGTGATACTGTCTGCTGAGCTGTGTATCTAATCCTCTCCTGTGTGATACTGTCTGCTGAGCTGTGTATCTAATCCTATCCTGTGTGATACTGCCTGCTGAGCTGTGTATCTAATCCTATCCTGTGTGATACTGTCTGCTGAGCTGTGTATCTAATCCTATCCTGTGTGGTACTGTCTGCTGAGCTGTGTATCTAATCCTGTCCTGTGTGATACTGTCTGCTGAGCTGTGTATCTAATCCTCTCCTGTGTGATACTGTCTGCTGAGCTGTGTATCTAATCCTATCCTGTGTGATACTGTCTGCTGAGCTGTGTATCTAATCCTCTCCTGTGTGATACTGTCTGCTGAGCTGTGTATCTAATCCTATCCTGTGTGATACTGTCTGCTGAGCTGTGTATCTAATCCTATCCTGTGTGATACTGCCTGCTGAGCTGTGTATCTAATCCTATCCTGTGTGATACTGTCTGCTGAGCTGTGTATCTAATCCTATCCTGTGTGATACTGTCTGCTGAGCTGTGTATCTAATCCTATCCTGTGTGATACTGTCTGCTGAGCTGTGTATCTAATCCTATCCTGTGTGATACTGTCTGCTGAGCTGTGTATCTAATCCTTATCCTGTGTGATACTGTCTGCTGAGCTGTGTATCTAATCCTATCCTGTGTGATACTGTCTGCTGAGCTGTGTATCTAATCCTATCCTGTGTGATACTGTCTGCTGAGCTGTGTATCTAATCCTATCCTGTGTGATACTGTCTGCTGAGCTGTGTATCTAATCCTATCCTGTGTGATACTGTCTGCTGAGCTGTGTATCTAATCCTATCCTGTGTGATACTGTCTGCTGAGCTGTGTATCTAATCCTATCCTGTGTGATACTGTCTGCTGAGCTGTGTATCTAATCCTATCCTGTGTGATACTGTCTGCTGAGCTGTGTATCTAATCCTATCCTGTGTGATACTGTCTGCTGAGCTGTGTATCTAATCCTATCCTGTGTGATACTGTCTGCTGAGCTGTGTATCTAATCCTATCCTGTGTGATACTGTCTGCTGAGCTGTGTATCTAATCCTATCCTGTGTGATACTGTCTGCTGAGCTGTGTATCTAATCCTATCCTGTGTGATACTGTCTGCTGAGCTGTGTATCTAATCCTATCCTGTGTGATACTGTCTGCTGAGCTGTGTATCTAATCCTATCCTGTGTGATACTGTCTGCTGAGCTGTGTATCTAATCCTATCCTGTGTGATACTGTCTGCTGAGCTGTGTATCTAATCCTATCCTGTGTGATACTGTCTGCTGAGCTGTGTATCTAATCCTATCCTGTGTGATACTGTCTGCTGAGCTGTGTATCTAATCCTATCCTGTGTGATACTGTCTGCTGAGCTGTGTATCTAATCCTATCCTGTGTGATACTGTCTGCTGAGCGTGTATCTAATCCTATCATGTGTGATACTGTCTGCTGAGCTGTGTATCTAATCCTATCCTGTGTGATACTGTCTGCTGAGCTGTGTATCTAATCCTATCCTGTGTGATACTGTCTGCTGAGCGTGTATCTAATCCTATCCTGTGTGATACTGTCCTGCTGAGCTGTGGATCTAATGCCTATCCTGTGTGATACTGTTGCTGAGTGTGTATCTAATCCTATCCTGTGTGATACTGTCTGCTGAGCCGTGTATCTAATCCTATCCTGTGTGATACTGTCTGCTGAGCTGTGTATCTAATCCTATCCTGTGTGATACTGTCTGCTGAGCTGTGGCATCTCATCCTATCCTGTGTGATTACTGTCTGCTGAGGCTGTGTATCTAATCCTATCCTGTGTGATACTGTCTGCTGAGCTGTGTATCTAATCCTGTCCTGTGTGATACTGTCTGCTGAGCTGTGTATCTATCCTATCCTGTGTGATACTGTCTGCTGAGCTGTGTATCTATCCTATCCTGTGTGATACTGTCTGCTGAGCCTGTGTATCTAATCCTATCCTGTGTGATACTGTCTGCTGAGCTTGTATCTAATCCTGTCCGTGATACTGCCTGCTGAGCTATGTATCTAATCCTATCATGTGTGATACTGTCTGCTAGAGCTGTGTATCTAATCCTATCCTGTGTGATACTGTCTGCTGAGCTCGTGTATCTAATCCTGTCCTGTGTGATACTGTCCTGCTGAGCTATGTATCTAATCCTATCCTGTGTGATACTGTCTGCTGAGCCGTGTATCTAATCCTATCCTGTGTGATACTGTCTGCTGAGCTGTGTATCTAATCCTATCCTGTCTGATACTGTCTGCTGAGCTGTGTATCTAATCCTATCCTGTGTGATACTGTCTGCTGAGCTGTGTATCTAATCCTATCCTGTGTGATACTGTCTGCTGAGCTGTGTATCTAATCCTATCCTGTGTGATACTGTCTGCTGAGCTGTGTATCTAATCCTATCCTGTGTGATACTGTCTGCTGAGCTGTGTATCTAATCCTATCCTGTGTGATACTGTCTGCTGAGCTGTGTATCTAATCCTATCCTGTGTGATACTGTCTGCTGAGCTGTGTATCTAATCCTATCCTGTGTGATACTGTCTGCTGAGCTGTGTATCTAATCCTATCCTGTGTGATACTGTCTGCTGAGCTGTGTATCTAATCCTATCCTGTGTGATACTGTCTGCTGAGCTGTGTATCTATCCTATCCTGTGTGATACTGTCTGCTGAGCTGTGTATCTAATCCTATCCTGTGTGATACTGCTGCTGAGCTGTGTATCTAATCCTATCCTGTGTGATACTGTCTGCTGAGCTGTGTATCTAATCCTATCCTGTGTGATACTGTCTGCTGAGCTGTGTATCTAATCCTATCCTGTGTGATACTGTCTGCTGAGCTGTGTATCTAATCCTATCCTGTGTGATACTGTCTGCTGAGCTGTGTATCTAATCCTATCCTGTGTGATACTGTCTGCTGAGCTGTGTATCTAATCCTATCCTGTGTGATACTGTCTGCTGAGCTGTGTATCTAATCCTATCCTGTGTGATACTGTCTGCTGAGCTGTGTATCTAATCCTATCCTGTGTGATACTGTCTGCTGAGCTGTGTATCTAATCCTATCCTGTGTGATACTGTCTGCTGAGCTGTGTATCTAATCCTATCCTGTGTGATACTGTCTGCTGAGCTGTGTATCTAATCCTATCCTGTGTGATACTGTCTGCTGAGCTGTGTATCTAATCCTATCCTGTGTGATACTGTCTGCTGAGCTGTGTATCTAATCCTATCCTGTGTGATACTGTCTGCTGAGCTGTGTATCTAATCCTATCCTGTGTGATACTGTCTGCTGAGCTGTGTATCTAATCCTATCCTGTGTGATACTGTCTGCTGAGCTGTGTATCTAATCCTATCCTGTGTGATACTGTCTGCTGAGCTGTGTATCTAATCCTATCCTGTGTGATACTGTCTGCTGAGCTGTGTATCTAATCCTATCCTGTGTGATACAGTCTGCTGAGCTGTGTATCTAATCCTATCCTGTGTGATACTGTCTGCTGAGCTGTGTATCTAATCCTATCCTGTGTGATACTGTCTGCTGAGCTGTGTATCTAATCCTATCCTGTGTGATACAGTCTGCTGAGCTGTGTATCTAATCCTATCCTGTGTGATACTGTCTGCTGAGCTGTGTATCTAATCCTATCCTGTGTGATACTGTCTGCTGAGCTGTGTATCTAATCCTATCCTGTGTGATACTGTCTGCTGAGCTGTGTATCTAATCCTATCCTGTGTGATACTGTCTGCTGAGCTGTGTATCTAATCCTATCCTGTGTGATACTGTCTGCTGAGCTGTGTATCTAATCCTATCCTGTGTGATACTGTCCTGCTGAGCTGTGTATCTAATCCTATCCTGTGTGATACTGTCTGCTGAGCTGTGTATCTAATCCTATCCTGTGTGATACTGTCTGCTGAGCTGTGTATCTAATCCTATCCTGTGTGATACTGTCTGCTGAGCTGTGTATCTAATCCTATCCTGTGTGATACTGTCTGCTGAGCTGTGTATCTAATCCTATCCTGTGTGATACTGTCTGCTGAGCTGTGTATCTAATCCTATCCTGTGTGATACTGTCTGCTGAGCTGTGTATCTAATCCTATCCTGTGTGATACTGTCTGCTGAGCTGTGTATCTAATCCTATCCTGTGTGATACTGTCTGCTGAGCTGTGTATCTAATCCTATCCTGTGTGATACTGTCTGCTGAGCTGTGTATCTAATCCTATCCTGTGTGATACTGTCTGCTGAGCTGTGTATCTAATCCTATCCTGTGTGATACTGTCTGCTGAGCTGTGTATCTAATCCTATCCTGTGTGATACTGTCCTGCTGAGCTGTGTATCTAATCCTATCCTGTGTGATACTGTCTGCTGAGCTGTGTATCTAATCCTATCCTGTGTGATACTGTCTGCTGAGCTGTGTATCTAATCCTATCCTGTGTGATACTGTCTGCTGAGCTGTGTATCTAATCCTATCCTGTGTGATACTGTCTGCTGAGCTGTGTATCTAATCCTATCCTGTGTGATACTGTCTGCTGAGCTGTGTATCTAATCCTATCCTGTGTGATACTGTCTGCTGAGCTGTGTATCTAATCCTATCCTGTGTGATACTGTCTGCTGAGCTGTGTATCTAATCCTATCCTGTGTGATACAGTCTGCTGAGCTGTGTATCTAATCCTATCCTGTGTGATACTGTCCTGCTGAGCTGTGTATCTAATCCTATCCTGTGTGATACTGTCTGCTGAGCTGTGTATCTAATCCTATCCTGTGTGATACTGTCTGCTGAGCTGTGTATCTAATCCTATCCTGTGTAGTATATCTCATTATAACGCAGCCTATCGCATATAATACATCCCATTGTGTCTAAGCCTATCGTGTGTGATACAGACTGGTGTATCTAAGCACATCATGCATGATACAGCCATAGGGAAGCACACAGCCTTACACTCGCCATTGGCACATAAGGGGTTACTGTCTCTGCTCAGTGCATATAGAGGTAGGAGCGGGGCCACAGGGAGCCTCGGGGCCGGGGCCGCCAGGGATGGGGACCGGGGGCAGGTCTTAAATTGGCCAACAAAAGGAAGTTTTGCACTGTGGCCCCCGGGGGCAGGTGGCGGCGGTAAAGCTTCAGTTGTGCCCACATAACAGGTGACCCCCGGGCCGCCCGCTATTCTTCCAGCAGAGGCAGGAAAATGGATGATGTCACCAGTTTTAACCCCTTCTGTCCAGAGCTGAGGAGGGAATTGCAGGGCTGCTCCTGTCCAATGAGATAAGCAGCAGGCATCTCTCTCCTCTCCAGGCAGGCTGTTACAATGTGTCAGTGCAGGTAAAATGTATCACAGAGGATACAATGTAACAAAGCCTCAGTATTGGGTCAGGACAGGTGAACGGAGAGATAGTCATACATGCACGCTGCCACTCCGTTCTGATGGGACTACCGAATGCAGTCACATGACCATTGCTCATGACCATTCATTTGGGGGCTCAAGGACCCCGTTCTGGTTATCTGTGGGGGTCTCAGCGGTCGGACCCCCACCACCAACCCATGGATTGATAATACGTTCTTTTATGGGACTGGAAGTCCCTGACTAGCAACATTGAAGGGTCGTTACTAATAATGTCAGACTCTATAGAGTTAAAGGGGTCTTTCCATCTTAAAGGAGTGCCCCAGATCTAGGAAACAGGACTGTTGTGTTGTCCATGGGCTGTGCCTGGTACTGCAGCTCTGAGCCATTGACCAGGATGAGATGCAATACCGCACCCAACCAGTGGGCAGGTGTGGCGCTGTTCTCGTAACTCGAACAGACTTTAATGAAGAGAAGGAAAAATGTGCCAAAAAGGCTATAGATGGGGTGCTCCCTTAAATTGGATCTGGACCTTTAATCTCTCAGCTGCCTCCAGACCCCGGAAAAGCAGAACCTTGTGCTTATGCAGTAATGTGTGGAGCTTAAATGGGTTTCCGAGACTGTTATAATGATGGGTCATCAGTATCTGATCGGTGGGGTCCGACCTCTGGGACCCCCGCTGAGCAGCTGTTAGAGAAGGCAGTGGAGCTCGCAGTAAACATATGTATGTAAGATACGGCCACCACCAACACCCAGCTTTCCCAGAAGGAGATAGGACTAAGAAATGTCTAGACTCTAGAGCATGGATGTCAAACTCATGGCCCTCCAGATGTTGCAAAACTACAACTCCCATCATTCCCTGATAGCTGTAGTATGCCCAGGCATGATGGGAGTTGTAGTTTTGCAACAGCTGGAGGGCCACGAGTTTGACATCCCTGCTCTAGAGCAAGGGTAAACAGCCTCCGGCACGCCAGCAGTCATAAGACTACAACTCCTAACATGCATACATGCTCTGTTCTTCTCAGAACTCCCATAAACATGAATGGAGCATCCTGAGACTCTGGTATGGATCCAAGGGCATTAACGTATGAGGCTGTGTGTGCCCCCATATAAAATAATAGGGGTGTGGGGGAGGGGCAGGGGGTCACCCATTATTATACTGTATGTCAAGTTTTGTTATTTAGATTTTTAGGAGTGGGTGATATAGTGGTGTAGCATGCGATGGACATTACACTGGGGAAATGCTCTGTGGATATACTGCATATATACGCTGTATATGTGTGGGTTGTGAACAGCACTGAGGTTATTGCTGCTTGATAATACAGTGTGGATGCATAAGGACCTTTTGTCCATGTAACCTAATTTATCCAGGTCCCTAAAATGTACAGAGATCAGATGGTAGAGAAATACATAACTGGGCTCTGCTGATGTTCTGTCAGTAGCAAAAATACAGAATGAAGGTTGAGCTGGGAAGCTGCTGGTGGAAACAAAGCCAGCAATAATCTTGCAGATAGTTAGCTTGATAGTGAAGGTGGTGATTGGTATTAGTCACAAGGTCACAAAGATAGAGCCACAAAGTATCTGAGCATCACATAAGTTGGTGATGTGTAAAGAGAAGACACTTAGGCTGGGTTCACACGGGCGAGATTTCCGCGGAGGTGAACGCATTGCACCCGCACTAAATCCGGACCCATTCACTTCTAGGGTGCTGTGCAGATGAGCGGTGATTTCCACGCATCACTTATGCGTTGCGTGAAAATCGCAGCATGCTCTATATTGTGAGTTTTTCACGCAACGCAGGCCCCATAGAATGGAATGAGGCTGTGTGAAAATCGCAAGTGCGGATGCGGTGCGATTTTCACGCACAGTTCCTAAGATGAAAGTCTATTCACTGTATTTTTCCCCCTTATAAAATGGTTATAAGGGAAAATAATAGCATTCATTGATACAGAATGCTTAGTAGAAGGTCAATTGAGGGTTAAAAAATAAAAAATAATTAACTCACCTCCTCCTCTTGATCGCGTAGTTGCCGATCTCTTCTTACTTCTTTAATCATGAGCTTCCGGCTAAAGGACCTGTGGCGACGTCACATCACATGGTCCAATCACATGGTCCATCACCGTGGTGATGGACCATGTGATGAGCTCAGTTACGTCACCACAGGTCCTTTGACAGCTCCTGAAGAAAGAACAGGAGACCGGCAGCTACGTGATCAATTGGAGGAGGTGAATTAATTTTTTAAATATTTTTTAACCCTCAATTGACCTTCTACTATGCAGTCTGTATTCAGAATGCTATTATTTTCCCTTATAACCATGTTATAAGGGAAAATATTTACATCTACACAACACCGAACCCAAACCTGAACTTCAGTGAAGAAGTTCGGGTCTGGGTACCACAGTCAGTTTTTTTTTATCACGCGCGTACAAAACGCATTGCACCCGCGCAATAAAAACTGAACAACAGAACGCAATCGCAGTCAAAACTGACTGAAATTGCGTACCTACTCGTCAAGGTTTGCCGCAATGCACCTGGGATGCATCCTGAGCAAAAACGTGACGCCCGTGTGAACCCAGCCTTAGGCTACTTTCACACTAGTGGCAACCTTCTCTGGCAGGCTGTACC
The DNA here is from genome assembly GCF_014858855.1 of Bufo gargarizans. Taxonomy (NCBI): domain Eukaryota; kingdom Metazoa; phylum Chordata; class Amphibia; order Anura; family Bufonidae; genus Bufo; species Bufo gargarizans. The sequence continues at coordinate 348,387 of NW_025334134.1, read as the reverse complement.
GGATCCGTTTTTTTTCAACCGTACTAACTATGAAAATCCAGGATCTGAAGATCCAAGGACATGAAAATCTTGGGGCAAGAAAATCTCAGGACACAAGGATCCTTGAAGAAGATGATCCTAGGACATGAAGACACCAGAACATGAAGATTCTAGCACATAAAGACCCCAGGAAACTAACGAGGGACCTGTATTATCTGTGATGATCTCCATTCTTTCACTCCTCCATTCTTTTGTCGTTTTAGCTTCCTTTTTCTTCCTTGGGTCACTCGGCTGTTTCCTCAGCTTTTCTCCAGTAGACACCATGTCAGCTTGAGCTGTTATCCACGTGTCTCGGGGCTCATGCGGAGTACAGACGCTGCATTTTGGCCACTTAATGACTATATCAAGGCACAGGCTGCTGCAGCATAAGGGTTTGTGATATATATGATGATAAACCCAGCGTGTGGAAAGCTCTACGCTCAGAGTCCTTTGTGGAGCGACTGATATCCACAGGGCACTCAGCGCGGCGGTGACACTTCAATCACTGGGAAGCTATTTATGTGCACAGGACAATCTGACATGGAGGGGTGCACTGGGGAAAGAGGGGGGCGATAAGATTACGGTGACATTGAGAATCAAATCTGCGGCTTGTTATCTATAAAGTTGTTTATGAGAGTCAATTAATGAAACAGAGAAGGAGCCGCAGAGGAGGAGGAATCATAACAGCTGCTCAGGACCTTCTCTAGACGTCCTACAACATAGTTTCATTGTACATGTATATCTGCGATGGTCACATTGTAGGTCATCTGCTGCAGTTACATTGTATATACAGTATGTATCTGCCAAGGTTACATCGTATATATGTGTATTTTCCATGACTACATTGTATTTACACTGACAATCCAAAAGTTAACAATGTTTAGAACTATTCGACTTTCAGGCTCCATATCTCACCATCCACTACAGCTTTGGACGTGAGACTCCCATTATCCTATAGACAATAACCTTGGCTATCTCATAAATACATTGGACTTGCAGCTATTTAGCAGATAATTAGTTCTGCAGATCCTTGTTCCTGTTTTGCTCCTGGTGGTGGAACAATCTTCTTCTTCTTGTAGACTACAAATGTCACGGTGGGGAGTGGGGAAAACCCCCCACTATACAATGTGGACCCGATAGAAAAGCAACTAGGCCTGTGGCTAGGATAAGGGAGCAGGTTACCTTCTATTGCTTCCCTAATCCTCACCCTGACTCCTAACTGTATGGACCCAGATGGTAGGTGGGCTCATACACAGGAACCTAGGCCATGAGTTGCCCTGAACAGCCCTATGGATAAAGAAAGGGCTGAGACGACCTGTTCATCCCAGGCACGGATAAACAGGAGTCTCCACCGACCTAGCTGCAAGGAAAAGTGGAGACCGTATACAGCAACTGGATTGGCAGGTAAGCACACCATGCAACACACTTACCTGCTGCAGCCACCATGACTGGAACCCGTGCATGAGTACTGGTGCCCACACACCACACAGGACACAGTGCAAACAACCACACCCAGGTATCCAGCATACCAGTTACTGTCTGGACCCCCATACAAACAGGACGCATGGCAGCCCCAGGCAGAGCTACATACAGACTTGTAGTTCCCCCTCCGGGGAACCCTGATACCCCCTTCCGGAGGACACACAGATAGTCAGGAGAATGTCTAGCAAACATGCTGGACAAAAAACATCACCAGACATGTAACGACAACCAGACATAAACCTACCCATACAAACGACACCACAAATAAAGTAGGGTAGAGAAGGGAAGGAGACACCGGGATGACATTGCTAAAGACCCTGATGTTCCACAAGGTTGCCCTTAAGCACTAGGCAGATGGAATAAGCCGGACAGAAGCATAACTCCAGCACACCCCAAGGCTGGAGGACAACTAACTCCAGCCAACAGGCCCCAGGCTATATAAACCTAGTGGCCACACCCAGCCAGGAAGTTAACCCCTCCAGCACCAGACAGGGAAGGAACTAATATATAAGGGGCAGAGCACACACATGCAGCACAAACAACACATTGCCCCTGGCAACAGCATGCACGGCAAACGTGTCCCGGCGAACAGCAACAAAACCGTGACACAGCCGTGATAACAAATTACAACCTGTTCTCACATTCCCTTGTGTGTTATTAGGTTGATTCCCAAGTGAAAGGTCATTGGTTGGAATCCAGGAGCCACCATGAAGATTTCCCAAGGAAAGAGAAACAGCATCATCCAGCACATCGATGGCGGTATCTCAGCCAAGAAAACTGCTAAACTGCATTATGTGAGGACATGACAGTCAGAAGAATACAAAATGAAGTCCGTCCACCCATTCCAAAGCCAAGAGGTGGACGTCAAGGCGAAATATTGGAGTCAACAAGTCGGCTCATCACAAGGTCTATCAGTTCTGGTGCGACAAACACATCAGCAGTGGTGGCTCGTATGCTTCGTAATAGTGAGATCACAGACGTCCATGCAAGCACCGCGCGACGCGCATTACACAAGTCTGGAATGGTGGTCCGAAAAAAGGTGAAGAAGCCTCAAGTTCAATATCGTCATAAGAAGCATCGGCTCGAGTTTGCAAAAGATTGGTCTGAAAGAAACAAGGGAAAAAAGGGTTACAGATCGAGGAATTGAAGGAACTGTCAAGTTCGGTGAAGGAAGCCTGATGATATGGGGTTGTTTCCCAGCCAAACCTGTTGGATACTTGACCAGGATCGACAGTGGCCTCAATGCTGAGCTGTATGTGAGTATCCTACACTTGACTACTTGGTGTGAAAAAGGACGACATAGTGTTCCGGCAGGACAACGACCGGAAGCAGACATGGAGATTGGCGGAGAAATGGTTCAATGATGTAGAGGAGCTGGATTGGCCCCCACAGTCCCCAGAACTCAACCCAATCCAACACTCGTGGGTAGAGTTAAAGAAAAAGCTGTACCCGAGTGAGTTGACCAGTATGCACCGACATTGGGAAATTGGGAACGTGTAGAAGAGACCTGGGGAACACATTTCCGTGGAGACATGCTTGAATCTGATGGAGAGCATGCCCAGAAGGACTCAGGCCGTGCTGAAAGCCAAAGGTGGATTTACAAAATAATAAAAATGAAAATTTTAAATTTTAGGAGCAAAACAGTAACAATGCAGTTACATGAGAAGTATCTGCAGAACTAATCAGATGCTAAATAACTGCAAGTCCAATGTATGTATGAGACAGCCGAGAGGATTGTCTATAGGATGATGGGAGTCTCAGGTCCGAAGCTGTAGTGGATGGTGAGATACGGAGCCTGAAAGTCACAAGTTCCGAACATTGTTACCTTTTGGCTCGTCAGTGTATGTGCATCTGTCATGGTTACGGTACGGTGACACTGTTGCGATGTGGTCATTATTCAGTCAGGAACCGTGGCATCTAAGGGCTCTTTCACACCTGCGTTCTTGTCTTCCGGCATAGAGTTCCGTCGTCAGGGCTCTATGCCGGAAGAATCCTGATCAGTTTTATCCCCATGCATTCTGAATGGAGTGAAATCCGTTCAGGATGCATCAGGATGTCTTCAGTTCCGGACCGGAGCGTTTTTTGGCCGGAGAAAATACCACAGCATGCTGCGCTTTTTGCTCCGGCCAAAAATCCTGAACACTTGCCGCAAGGCCGGATCCGGAATTAATGCCCATTGAAAGGCATTGATCCGGATCCGGCCTTAAGCTAAACGTCGTTTCGGCGCATTGCCGGATCCGACGTTTAGCTTTTTCTCAATGGTTACCATGGCTGCCGGGACGCTAAAGTCCTGGCAGCCATGGTAAAGTGTAGCGGGGGAGCAGTATACTTACCGTCCGTGCGGCTCCCGGGGCGCTCCAGAGTGACGTCAGGGCGCCCCAAGCGCATGGATCACGTGATCGCATGGCACGTCATCCATGCGCATGGGGCGCTCTGACGTCATTCTGGAGCGCCCCGGGAGCCGCACGGACGGTAAGTATACCGCTCCCCCGCTCCCCACTACTACTATGGCAACCAGGACTTTAATAGCGTCCGGCTGCCATAGTAACACTGAAAGCATTTTGAAGACGTCTTCAAATGCTTTCAGTTCACTTGCGTTTTTCCGCATCCGGCGTGTAATTCCGGCAAGTGGAGTACACGCCGGATCCGGACAACGCAAGTGTGAAAGAGGCCTTATTTTCCAATAGAAGTTAATGGGAAAATAGGTTTCTGAGACGGACCTGGCAATTTCCATAAGACTTATCCTGCTGCTCACGGCTGCTGACTCCATGAGACATACAGTTGTATATATGTGTATCTGCCATGGTCACAGTGTAAGATGGGGAGAAGACTTCAGGAACCGCTTGACAACCAGGTTGAACACGTGCGCCACGCAGGGCACATGGCTCAGCCCTCCTTGACACAGCGCCGACACCATGTTCTTCCCGTTGTCGGTCACCATGGTTCAGATTTTCAGTTGTCGAGGAGTAAAGCAGGATTCGATGTGCCCTGCACATGTGGCATGCTGGAGGAGCACTGTGACTTGTCCCTGCAGTGGAGGCTGAGGACACGGTGGAGGATGAAGAGGCAGAGGCGGCTATTGTCGCAGGACCAACGGCGTGAGAATGTGGAAGCGGCGTCACCTGACCAAGTTGCTGGTGAGGCTCTGCAGGAACCACAATTACCCAGTGGGCCGTAAAGGACATGTATTGTCCCTGACCGTAGTTACAGCTCCACACGTTCGGCACTGCCAGTGCACTTTGGCAGACACCGACAGGCTCAAGGACTGGCCCATCTTCTGTTCTACATACGTGTGCAGGGCTGGTACTGCCCTTTTGGCAAAGAAATGACAGGCTTGGGACTCTCCACCTCGGCTCGGCACAAGTCGTCAGTTCTCTGAAAGTTGCAGATGTCCACCACTTGGAAAGGGAGGGACTGCAGCACCAGCAACTTGGCCAGGAGCACGTTCAGCGTCTGCGCCGTTGGATGAGTGCACGCATACTGCTGTCTCTTGGCAATCGCTTTGGTGATTGATTGCTGACGGAATGACTGACGAGGAGTAGAACCATCAGGACCAGCAGAAGATGGGAAGGACAGGCAGCTCCCTTCGGCTGAGGTGCTGGAGCCTTGACTGACTGAAATCGGCTGCGTGCCACTGGGTGATGCAGCGGTTGCTCTGCAGGCTGGAACACCACATTGGAGCCACGGTTCTCTCAGGCCACCTTAATGGTGACGCTGCATATGTTGATGCTGGGCCAGTGGTGCCAACATTGGCACCCTGGCCACGCTTCACCTTCTGCCCACAGATTCTACATATGGCATATGGCCATGTTCGCCTCCTCCGGTGGCTTAACAAAAAAACGCTACACCGCTGAGTAGGTGATTTTACCGCCAACACTACGCACTGACTGACTGCTACCGCCGCTGCCTCTGTGACCCTGTGCACCACTACTTCCCGGGCAGGTAGGCTCCTGCGAAGCGCGTGGATCTACCCTTGGGCTACGTTTGGTTACCGACCTCCCACTGCTGCCACACTGCTGACTCCCGGCCACGCTAGCGACTTGTTGGCTCCGCCGTTGCCTCATTGGCAGCCACCCACCCTCTTCTCCCGATGATGAAGCCCCTTCGTCACCCGGATCTCAAGTGCAATCGGTTTCATCATCATCGAGTACTGTCTGCACGTCACTGATGTCCTCCTTAACCGTCTCTGGGTCAGGCGCTCGCAACACCAGCTCCCACACCACTCTCCTCATCACTACTTGCCCGTCTACCAGGAGGAAGCGATGGATGTCTCCTCCACATCTTGGCTGGCCAGTAGCTGCTGTCCTCCTGTAGCTCGTCCTTGATGTATAGTGGGGCTGAGCCCGCAGCATATAATACTTCTCTGGCTGAGGGAACAGAAAAGGACAGAGGCAGGTCGAGGACAGGTGAGGGCACAGGGGCTGCTCCTGGGCCATGCCAACTAAGGGTTGTGTCTGACGAACCCACCGACTCTTGGCTGGGGGTGTCTGATGTCACTTGCGACGAAGTCAAAGATTCAGTCAAGAACCGCTGGGTTGCTGGTCAAGATACGACCGATAGATCACGGCAAATATATTTTTCTTTTGCCACTACGACACGACAAAAAGGGCTGTAATTTTCGCACTTCACCACACAGCGGATAATAAGCCCTTTTTTCCCACTAATACAAGCCGAAAAATGCTTTAGAACATATAACTGCACCGCACAAGGGCAAATAAGACGTAGAGATATCTCCTTGTAATAACCCCTGTTAATGGCGGTATCACACAGCACGTGCACCCAGGGGCGTAGCTAAAGGCTCATGGGCCCTGGTGCAAGAGTTTAGCTAGGGCCCCCCATCCCTCATTGCTTTGTGGCCAAGGGCAGGGAGACACATTGCCTTCCTGCTGCATGAGACAAACATTGAAACTGCACCCCCCACCCCCATGCCAAATTCTTGACCTAACACCTTCCCTCCAGCCAGAGGTGGACCAGCATGCACCTTCTATAAAACAGGTGTCTTCTCATGTGGTTCAAGGGTCTTTGGGGCCCCTCAGGCTCCTGGGCCCGGTAGCGACTGCTACCTCTGCACTGCCTATAGCTACATCCCTGCTTGCACCCCAATAACGAGAACGGTTTGCTGGAATTACAGAGCTGTATGATGGCAATGTGGATCCGCAGTCAGTGCAGCAAGGTGTAATAGGATTGTTCCTGTTCCCCAGGCTGTCACCTCCCGACTGAACCCTGTGCTACAGAAATGCTGTGGATGATTCCTCCCTATCCTTTCCCTGCACTTGTAAATCCCTTTTCCAGCACAATGAAGTCTTTCCTCGCACTGTCCCTAGCGCCTGCTGACATCTCTCCCTGCACTAAGTGCGCTGGAAACTGGCTGAGGCTATTTATATGGCTGTGACATCACAGGGCTGGCCGGCTGCTGATTGGCTGCATGCATGGCATTGTGGGTGATCCCAGAGTTCCTTGCTCCATGTCCTCACACGTGCAGCAGCAATTTGAGGAAAAAATTTTGATTCGTTACCACGAAGCGTGAGGAAATTCGGATTCTGTGCAAATCAAATTTTTCCTGAAATTCAGATCGAATTCCACCTCATCAACTTCGATTGCCTCATCTTTAGTGGTTCTCATTATTAACAAGGGAAGTCTGATGGTGAAAACACTGGGACTGCGGGTGACATCTGCTACGTTATCTGCACTCACAGAGATATAGCGCATACAGTCCGCCGGCCGCCGCGTCTCTGCTCCTCTCAGTTACAGATTGTAGAGTCCATTCCCTCTTTTCTGGGATTAGCGCAGTTCGAGCACACTTATGGCGTCTTCCGTGAAGAAGACTTTGTGTCGCTGCACTCAGGTTTTTGGCTGACACCTCATTAATATAAATAGGACGACTGTATCGCTTCGCTCTGCGGAATGAGAACCATATGCGCCAGTAAAGACTAATTAGGTATGTAAAACAATCGGAATCCTACGGGGAGTCTTCGCGCGTCGCCGTATGTAAAGCCGCCCTGCAGCGGTGAGCGCAGCACCTGCAGACAGAAGATAATGAAGTTTTTATAGTATTAATAATTAATTGGCGTTAATTAATACTGCGCTACAGCCGCTGTGCTCCCCTTATTTGGTAAATTGCTTATTATGATCAATGTAGCGAGCAGCGGCGGGATGCGGCTCCTGACAGTTAATTAAAGGGAGCTCGCCAAACTTTATAGATTGCGGTGATTTTCCTAGATGAGGTCGCAGGAGATTCTTTACTGAGCAGGGGACCATGGGAGCGCGTCAAGGAGAGTGCGCTGTAATGACGCCATTCGCCATGTTCCGCTGATTAATGATCTGGAGACTGAACGGACCTCAGATCTCCTCCTGTTTAATTGCTGGGTCAGGTGTATGAGGAAGACGATGGATGTCCGGCTCTGCCCCCCGGGAATCCCATAACCTATTTCCAGTCTAAACTATTTAAAGAGCCAGCGCGCTTATACAACAGACACAAGTGTCTCCATTCACTGACAGCAAGATGCAAAGAAAAGATGGCGCTTCCAGGAGCGCTGCTCTAAAGTCACCAAATCTAGGAGAGAAATGGATGCTGCTCATGTTTTTTCTCATAGAGGACTGTCTAGGCAGGATACACTGTAACAAACCCTCAGCTCTGTGTATAGGACTCGTTTTTGGTCTCTAGTTGAGTCTTGCCCACAGCTGAGGCTTTGTTGCAATGTATCCAGTGTAGCCAAACCTCTGTAATAACCATTAGATTTTACCTTTTAATTTCTCACCATTTTCAAGATCTCTGCTTGCTGTAAGTCATTACTTACACCAAGATGTTCCAACCCTCCCTCAAGAACAGTAGTCCTACCCACAATGCTGAGAGTTTGTTACAGTGTATTATCATTCTAGACAATCCTATATGCACACGAATGTTGTTTGTTTCCATGTCCGTTCCGTTTTTTTATTTTTGCGGATAGGATGCGGACCCATTCATTTCAATGGGTCCGCAAAAAATGCAGACAGCACACCGTGTGCTACCCGCATCAGTATGTTAGTTCCGTAGCCCCGCCCAAAAAATAGAACATGTCCAATTCTTGTCCGTTTTAGGCATTGTTACAATGGATCCGCAAAAAAAAACGGATGGCATACAGACCGCAAAACACATACTGTTGTGTGCATGTAGCCTTATACTCTGTGAGTAGTTCTTGGTCAGGACTAGTGTTTGACCTTTATTCCTGGTTGAGTCCTGCTCCCAGCTGAGGGTTTGTTACAATGTTTCCAGTCTAGACAATCCTTTCCCCATTTAAACATCCTGGACTGGAGACGGATACATTTAATCTGCACTGATACACTGTATGTATAAAGGGTTTAGGACGGCTTGTCTAGACTGATACACTGTAACAAACTCTCAGCTTTGTGAGTGGGACTCCTGCTGTTGAGGGAGGGTTGGAAGGTTTTGTTGAAAGTAATGATTTACAGCAAGCAGAGATTTTGAAAGTGGTGAGAAATTAAAACACGAAGCACCTGATGAGGCAGCTGATAATAAACTTACAGGGATTGCGGTAACTATTTGTTACATTTGAGGCGGGGACCCCCAGCGATCACTAGAACAGGGGGTTCCGTGTCCCCTCTCTGAATGGCGCGGCGGTCGAGCATGCACGCCATTCCAGTCATCTCTATAGCGGAGTACAGGGCTCATATCTAAGTGGAGCAGCAATGTGCATCCTCGACCGCCACGTCATTCGGGGGAATCAGGACCACCATACTCAGTCAGACCACCACCGATCAGATACTTGTCCATCCGCTGAGGATAGGGGATACGTTTTTATCCTGTATAATCCCTGCTTGTTAGAAGGGTCCCTTGACCATAAGCTGATCACAGAGCGTCCTCCCGCCCGGACCCCCAGTGATCAGCCATATTCTGTGGGGAAACAGGCGGCAAGTGTTTAGTTTCCCTGCAGCGCCCCCACAGGAGAAATGTGGTATTACATGGAGTCCTGTCTGTGTAATACAGGACAGGTCCTTCAGAGGCGCTGTGTGTGGGGGCTCCTGGACAGAGGACCCCCTCCACTTACTCAGAATATGCAGGATAATGGGTCTAAACCGGGCAACCATGTCACGGGGGACCCCTCTAATAGTTGAGGGTCTTCAGTGGGGGGGCCCTCTAATAGTTGAGGGTCTTCAGCGGGGGGGGGGGACCCCTCTAATAGTTGAGGGTCTTCAGCGGGGGGGGGGACCCCTCTAATAGTTGAGGGTCTTCAGCGGGGGGGACGGGGACCCCTCTAATAGTTGAGGGTCTTCAGCGGGGGGACCCCTCTAATAGTTGAGGGTCTTCAGCGGAGGGACCCCTCTAATAGTTGAGGGTCTTCAGCGGGGGGACCCCTCTAATAGTTGAGGGTCTTCAGCGGGGGGACCCCTCTAATAGTTGAGGGTCTTCAGCGGGGGGACCCCTCTAATAGTTGAGGGTCTTCAGCGGGGGGGGGACCCCTCTAATAGTTGAGGGTCTTCAGCGGGGGGACCCCTCTAATAGTTGAGGGTCTTCAGCGGGGGACCCCTCTAATAGATGAGGGTCTTCAGTGGGGGGACCCCTCTAATAGTTGAGGGTCTTCAGCGGGGGGGGGGGACCCCTCTAATAGTTGAGGGTCTTCAGCGAAGGGACCCCTCTAATAGTTGAGGGTCTTCAGCGGTGGGGGGGGGGGGGACCCCTCTACGTTGTTCGTGCCTATGGACAGAGGGTGGTTAACCCCTCGCTGCCTGCATGTACACCGCTGAAGCCCACATTTCCGGCACTCTGCTGGTTTACAGCTCGGGTTGTTTCTCCGTAACCTGCATTCGGAGGTGACATCACCGGCGGGAGAGGAAGGGGAATCAGGGACCTCACGTTCCGGGGATTGGTTCCTCTTGGAGATGAGCCGGATGCTTTGATTTATTGGCTGATCAGTCATTCTCTTTGTAGTCAGCCGGGGGTCCACTTTTTAAGTCTCAGAACGAGCGCAGATCCTCTGACTTTATTCTGGGATGAAAGACGACTGTAAATGTGAGGAGGAGGAGGATGGGGGTGACCCCCTCACGTAGTGTCCTCTACCAGGGCACGTCACACTGATGACCCCCCCACAATGATGGAGCTTCACAGGACCTGATTTCTATATGGAGACCCTGTAAAGAAGTAATGCAAGCAATGGAGTCTGACAAATATTTACTGGTTGCCATGGAGATAACCGGCAATAATGAGCGGAGGAAACCCTCAAACTGGTCAATGGCCGATGAATAATTACTGGATGGGAAATGATCCCAATTCCAGGAGCCTCAGATCGTCCGGAGGCTGAACACCTGCTCAGGCCGAATACTTCTCACAGCTGAGGGCTCGTTACAGTGTGTCAATCCCTTGTGAGCCGCCCTGATAACCTGCTACAATGTATCCGTCTGGAGTCCAGGATGTTTATCTGATTGTCTAGACTGGATTCAATGTAACAAACCCTCAGCTGTGAGGAGTATTAGCCCAAGGTGGCTCCTCAGTGCTGGAGGTAAAGCAAAAATGTCCCTGCCAGCAAGCAAGCAGAGATCTTGAAAATTGTGCAGAACCGAAATGGAAAGTTTACTTGAAAGTTGCAGAACTTCTGATTCTACAGCGATGAAACTTCATCGTGACACTTTGGCGCAGGTGAAAATCCCCGTGTAGCTCGGCCTTTCCCTTTAAGACGGGTCGGAGCAGGGCATCCCGGGTGAGGCTGACATGGACGACCCTAACGCTTCAGAAAAGGTAAAGTTCCTGCGCTCCCGTCTCCCGGACAGACGGCGACTTTCCTGCAGCGTACGAGGAGCGCCTGTCACATTCATCGTAAAACGTGGCATCGTTACAGAGACGCGGGGTCTCGTCACCCGCCGCACTGCCAGGTCCAGGATCAGCCGGGTCTTCTGATCTCCTGTTAGAACATCGTTTAAGGATCATTACGGAGGCAGCGGGAGGATTTGTGGCGGCTGACGCCTCCATTAGGTGCTCCATAAATTACGGCTTCTAAGTGATTATGGGCAGAGCCGCAGACGGATCACAGGCAGGAATCCAGGGAGCCCGCCGCATTGTCGGGGTGACAGCCAGCACAGAACAATGATGGAATAATACACAGCCAGGCGCCATCAAATGCTCCTCGTGGCGGACTATCCTGCCGATAAGTCACCCGAGCAGAAGCTGGGTGCTACTGACTTTCTATAGCCGCCCCCTATGCACCCCATCCATGACTAATGTCTGAATTTTAACGTGCAGGAAAAATACCTCTATTCATCCTGGGCTTCCTGGTTCATGAATAGAATCCCAAACTGACAGTGAAAACTGACACAGTCAGGATAGTTAGAATAGTATGAGAGACAATATGAATGTACTCTGGTGGCTCTGCTTCTAAGGCTACTTTCACACTTGCGGCAGAGGATTCCGGCAGGCAGTTCCATCATCGGCAATCCGGACGCAAACGGATGCATTTGTGAGACGGATCCAGATGTGGAAATGCTTTGCAATACCGGAGCCGTCTTTCCGGTTGTAAATCTGTAAAAAACGGATCTGGTATTTTTTTCCCCTCATTTTTAAAGGTCTGCGCATGGGCGGACCGGAAAGCCAGGTCTCCCCTAGGACGGAACTCAACGCCGGAAAAGAATAACGCTAGTGTGAAAGTAGCTTAATCTATTCAGGATGTGTAGAAAGATGGGTGAGAGCCCTTAGAGCGATATATACCCATCTCTCATGTATGGCGCATTTTCAGTAAGAGTATATACAGTGGATATAAAAAGTCTACACGCCCCTGTTACATTGTCAGGTTTCTGTGATGAAAAAAAAGATAAATCATTTCAGAACTTTTTCCACCTTTAATGTGACCTATAAACTGTACAAGTCAATTGAAAAACAAACTGAAATCTTTTAGGTGGAGGGAAGAAAAAATATAAAAATAAAATAATGCGGTTGCATAAGTCTGCACACCCTTAAACTAATACTTTGTTGAAGCACCTTTTTATGTTATTCCAGCACTCAGTCTTTTGGGGTCTGAGTCTATCAGCATGGCACATTTTGACTCTTCTTTTCAAAAACACTCCAAATCTGTCAGATTGCGAGGGCATCTCCTGGGCACAGCCCTCTTCACATCACCCCACAGATCGTGAGGGCATCTCCTGGGAACAGCACTCTTCACATCACCCCACAGATTGCAAGGGCATCTCCTGGGCACGGCCCTCTTCAGATCACCCCACAGATTGCGAGGGCATCTCCTGGGCACGGCCCTCTTCAGATCACCCCACAGATTGCGAGGGCATCTCCTGGGCACGGCCCTCTTCAGATCACCCCACAGATTGCGAGGGCATCTCCTGGGCACGGCCCTCTTCAGATCACCCCACAGATTGCAAGGGCATCTCCTGGGCACGGCCCTCTTCAGATCACTCCACAGATTGCGAGGGCATCTCCTGGGCACGGCCCTCTTCAGATCACTCCACAGATTGCGAGGGCATCTCCTGGGCACGGCCCTCTTCAGATCACTCCACAGATTGCGAGGGCATCTCCTGGGCACGGCCCTCTTCAGATCACTCCACAGATTGCGAGGGTATCTCCTGTGCAGAGCCCTCTTCAGATCACCCCACAGATCGTGAGGGCATCTCCTGGGCACAGCCCTCTTCACATCACCCCACAGACTGTCAGTCGGATTCAGGTCTGGGCTCTGGCTGGGCCATTCCAAAACTTTAATCTTCTGGTGAAGCCATTCCTTAGTTGATTTGGATGTCTGCTTTGGGTCGTTGTCATGCTGGAAGATGAAGTCCCTCTTCGTGTTCAGCTTTCTAGCAGAAGCCTGAAGGTTTTGGGCCAATATTGACCGGTATTTGGAACTGTTCATAATTCCCTCGAGCTTAACTAAGGCCCCAGTTCCAGCTGAAGAAGAGCAGCCCCTTGGCATGATGCTGCCCCCACATGCTTCACTGTGGGGGTGGGGTTCTTCTGGTGATGTGCAGGGTTGTTTTTGGGCCAAACATATCTTTTGGAATTATGGCCAAAAAGTCCAGCCTTGGTTTCATTAGACTATAACACCTTTTCCCACATGCTTTTGGGAGACTTCAGATGTGTTTTTGTAGAATGTAGCCCGGCCTGGATGTTTTTCTTGGTAAGAAGAGGCTTTCGTCTTGCCCCTCTACCCCATAGCCCAGACATATGAAGAATACGGGAGATTGTTGTCACATGGACCACACAGCCAGGACTGGCCAGAGATTCCTGCAGCTCCTTTAATGTTGCTGTAGGCCTCTTGGTCGCCTCCCAGACCAGTTTTCTTCTCGTCTTCTCATCAGTTTTGGAGGAACGTCCAGTTCTTGGTAATGTCACTGTTGTTCCTCCACTTGATGATGACGGTCTCCACTGTGTTCCATGGTAGATTTAATGCCTTGGAAATTCTTCTGTCCCCTTCTCCTGACTGATACCTTCTAACAATGAGATCCCTCTGATGCTTTGGAAGCTCTCTGTGGACCATGGCTTCTGCTGTGGGATGCGACTAAGAACATTTTAGGAAAGACCAACTAGAGCAGCGGAGCTTTATCTGGGGTTAATCACTTCACTTGAATCTGTCCGTTCCGCAAAAAGATAGAACAAGTTATATTTTTTGGCGGAACGGAAGCATGGAACGGAACCCCACAGAAGCACTCCCTAGTGCTTCCGTTCCGTTCTGCACTGCATCTCCGGATTTGCGGACTTATTCAAGTGAATGAGTCAGCATCCGTGATGCGGAATGCACACGGCCGGTGCCCCACGTATTGCGGACCCACCGTATGCAGGCCGTGCACAAGAGGCCTAAAAAGAAGGAGAAATCCTGGAGAGGGTAAAACTGGATCTGTGCTAAATTACTCCCATCACCTCCACACCCCAGCACCATGATGGGAGTTATACTACTGAGACTAACAATCTCAGTGGCACATCCGGTATCTATCCTCCAGTACTTTTCCTGCTGGCTGCTTACAAGACTTACACAGATCTGAGGAAATCTATACAGACAGGAGACAGAACCCACACCGCCACCGGAGAACGAGAAGGACACCGAGCGGGACCTTCAAGGGTGGGCAAACCACCTCCTCCAGACCAGCTGCTGTGTCCAACCCCCAGTACCCACACAGGTCCACCACTGGCAACTTAAAGTAAAAGACCCTCCTGACAATGGGCACTGCCTGGAGGTTCCATGCAAGGACCCCATGTGACTGCTGAGGCCAATGATTGGCTGCAGTTGTCATGTGGGGTAAGCAGACAGGTCATCATAAGCAAGGACCACTGGGAGCACTGGAGCGGCCACGCTGGGACGGCAGGGGACTGAACATTTCTTATAACATATCCTGCATTTTGTGGGGTCTCAGAAATCCCCTTTAAAATTGTTTTGGCCACATACTGTAAAAGAAATTGCAGATTGTGACACATTGTCCTTAAAAATGTAATGGGAATGAAATTTGTTAAAAAGTATTCAGTCTGGACAATCTGGACTCCGGGCTGATACATTGTTACAAGCTCTCAGAACAGGGGGAGCTGCATGTGAATGACACTGGGCTGATGTGAGCCACAATCGGGCGAGGTGAGGCAATTGCCTCAGGCGGCGCCCGGTAGGGACAAGTGCGGGGCAGCAGAAGGGCCATGGGCACTCATTTCTGCATATGGTCTCTGCCTGTACACACATTGTAAGGGGGTATTGGGGGCACTATGGTGGGCTTTATTACTACTGGGGGACTACATAGAACATGATTACTAGTATGGGTACTATAGGGACATTATTACTTCTGGGGCAAAATTGAGGATATTATTACTATTGGGGCACTGTTACCACATGTGCACTCTCGAAGAGATTTATTGGTGGGACTTTTGGGAGGACTGTTACAGTGGGGGGGGGGGGGGGGGGAGGGGGGGTACCTTGGTACAGTATCAGCTTACCACAATTCATTTTGGAGGACACTATGTTTACGGCACTATAAGTGTCGGGGCAGTATTTGTTGGGCACATTTATTTGAGCGCTGTGTGCCAGTAATTATTGAAGGGGGACTATCGGTGTGGTACTAGTATTTTCCAGAGGGACTGTTTCTGCAGTATAGTATTGGGGGGCACAGTGGACAAAGTATTGGGGTGACAGGATGGGGTGTTCAGAAGGATGATGGGAAAGTAGGAAACTAAGATGTCTGTGTATCAAACTGCAGAAACGAGAGACGGTTGAAAGAAATCATCATGGCGGTCTGGTCTGAATGGAGAAGATAAGGAAAGAAAAGTCGTCAGAGGCGACCTCACTGGATGTAGGAGGTTTGTGGCAGTTTATTATCCTCTATGGTTTGTATATAATAATTTCCAAGAACAGTAGGGCCGGAGGGAAAGGGTCAGGGTAAGATTTTGGCGTGGCAGGCGCCATTTCAGTTTTAGCCTCAGGCAGCAGAAAGGCGAAGTGCGCCCCTGGCTACAATACCAGGCACGAGCCTGACCATGGGATAGGAACCTCTTCTGATCAGAACACGACCCCTTCAGCCTGGTCAGGGGCGGAGGTCCGGGCAGGTGGAGCCCACCGGTCTCATGGCCTCAGAACACGTCATCACTTTTAGAGTCCCACACAAGCCATTAGGCAGTGGAGCGGCCCTGTAACTATGACTCAGGTTATCATGTCGTCCAGGCCCTAGGTTTCTGGAGTTACCGCGGGTGGACGGACCTGCGCTGCCCCCTCCGCGTCAGGGCTCAGAAACTGCTCAGCAACAAACTGGGACGAAAAATATTAGGATCCGTTTTTTTATTAAATTTTGCCTCAAAATATCTTCCCATGTTCTGCCTTGTAGGGCGGCTCTATTCCCCAAACGGACAGGATTCCATTGACTTCTTTCCTCTGTTTTATTGCCCTGAATAAATGTAATAATTGGAACTGATTAAATAATCAATGAGGTAAAGGTCATCGGGGTCACCGCCCAAAAGAATCATTTCCTGTACAGATCATAAAATAATAATAATGTCAAAACCCTTCTAATTATCCTGTAGATTATGTGCAATCTGAGGAGGTCACGATTTGGTAAATTTCATGCCAGACATTTATGCTTAAAGGGTTAAAGGGTTTGATCATGCAGTTACTACAAGGCACTTACTAATGTATTGTGATTCTCCATATTGCCTCCTTCCATCTCATTACACACAGCACGTATCCGTGGTTACGACCACCGTGTAATCCAGCAGCGGTGGCCGTGCTCGCACACTATAGGGAAAGGCTGGAAGTGCGCATAGGCCAACGCCTTTACCTATAGTGTGCGAGCACGGCCACCGCTGCTGGATTACACGGTGGTCGTAACCACGGATACGTGCTGTGTGTAATGTGATGGAAAGGAGGCAATATGGAGAATCACAATACATTAGTAAGTGCCTTGTAGTAACTTTCTCTACATGATAAATGCCAATTGCCGAAGTGAGACAAACCCTTTAACCCCTTTAAGTCTGCTCCACTTAATAGGGTTAGGCATACATGTCCAGGTGTGAGCATTGCATGTTTCCTATGTGTGATTGGCGTGTGCTATATATGTTCTATGTATCAGTGGTGTATGTGCAGCATGTGACATATGCATCAGTGGCATGTGAGCTTGTGTGCCACACGTGTCCAGTGAGTGATTGGTGTGCGCTGCCGTGTCTTGTATATGCCGCCACATGTATGTCTGTGCGTGTTGCTGTGAGTGCCCGCCATCATACTTCATCTGTAATATTTCTGTTATCACGGTAAGGGCTCATGAACACAACCGCTGGATGTTTTACAATTGCGGATCCACAAAACATGGATGCCGGGTGTGTGTATTCCACATTATGCGGAACAGAGCGGCCTCTAATAGGACCGCCCGATCCTGGTCTGTAATGTGGACAATAACAGGACATGTTCTGTCATTGTGCAGAACGGCCGTGCGGACAGACAGACACCGAATGCACACAGTGAAGGGAACGGCACAGACATGGAAAGAAAATAAGTTAGTGTGCAGGAGCCCTAGGGTGGGCCCCCAGGATCAGTTCCACTGGTGGGCCCTCAGTACTCCAGTCCGACACTGCTTACCTGCACGGCTGGTGGTATTTGCACAGATTCGTCCTATAGTTGGATTGTGAGGTGTCCGGTTTGTTCCTCACACCAGTTTTTCCTCTTCCTCTGCAGTTTTTGATATCAGTGCACTCAGCTCTTCGTATTAATAGGAGATGGCGGAGTTTATAACGTGATCACTTTGGCGGTTTTAGATTTCACGTGAACATTGCAGAATCAGAGATATTTGCAGAACTGGTCAGGACTGGTTTCAGTTGGAGGTCGTCTTCTTCTCGGTCAGAGCTGATAGTACTCCTCTTCTCCTGAGCAGACACTCTGGGGCAGATGTACGATAGGAGGATGTATGGAAGCCGATTGTACTTTTCCCGCATGGAAAATGTAAAAAGTTTATCTCAAATCCTGCTTTGTTCTAATATTTGCAACTTTTCTGTTTTCTATGCTCTCGATCCTTTTGAATAGAAGGCGGCAATATGGTTGTGATTCGTTATGTTAATTAGTGTCCCCCCAGGTTGATCAGATTGTCTTTTTTTAAAAAGTCACAAAAAATTCCTAAAGTAGTGTGGCCTAAGATGGTTAGTGCAGTGGAGCAAGGGTAATTTGGACTATGGTCACCGGCGAGGTGTCACCACGTGTTGCTGCTCTCCAGAAGGGATGGTAAGGCATGGTGCACCCCAGTGGGAAATAGGTCCAGAGAGTCGGGGTCTGCAGTAACCAGGGGGCTTCTTTACTGGAGGGATTCAGGTGCAATACAATACAGGCAGTGCACTGAAGAAGGTTCTGTGCTGAAGAAAGAGCTGAGCTAGCTGTCCCTATTATTCTCAGAAGGTTTATATCCTAGCCAAAGTGCTGATGACCCAGGGTCTGTGTATCCCTGTCTCAGCGTCTTCTTCTGGAAGACTCTCTCCTACTAAAAACTGGTCATTATCTGGAGAAAACTAGAGGATCTAACTGCTCTCCTTATATACAGTTTCATACATATATATAAATTACATATACACTCACCTAAAGAATTATTAGGAACACCTGTTCTATGTCTCATTAATGCGATTATCTAGTCAACCAATCACATGGCAGTGGCTTCGATGCATGTCGTGTTGTGGTCCTGGTCAAGACAATCTCCTGAACTCCAAACTGAATGTCAGAATGGGAAAGAAAGGTGGGCTACAACAGCAGAAGACCCCACCGGGTACCACTCATCTCCACTACAAATAGGAAAAAGAGGCTACAATTTGCACGAGCTCACCAAAATTGGACTGTTGAAGACTGGAAAAATGTTGCCTGGTCTGATGAGTCTCGATTTCTGTTGAGACATTCAAATGGTAGAGTCCGAATTTGGCGTAAATAGAATGAGAACCTGTATCCATCATGCCTTGTTACCACTGTGCAGGCTGGTGGTGGTGGTGTAATGGTGTGGGGGGTATTTTCAGGGCACACTTTAGGCCCCTTAGTGCCATATGGCCATCGTTTAAATGCCACGGGCTACCTGAGCATTGTTTCTGACCATGTCCATCCCTTCATGACCACCATGTACCCATCCTCTGATGGCTACTTCCAGCAGGATAATGCACCAGGTCACAAAGCTCCAATCATTTCAAACTGGTTTCTTGAACAGGACAATGAGTTCACTGGACTAAAATGGCCCCCACAGTCACCAGATCTCAACCCAATAGAGCATCTCTGGGATGTGGTGGAACGGGAGCTTCGTGCCCTGGATGTGCATCCCTCAAATCTCTATCAACTGCAAGATGCTATCCTATCAGTATGGGCCAACATTTCTAAAGATGCTATCAGCACCTTGTGGAATCAATGCCACGTGGAATTAAGGCAGTTCTGAAGGCAAAAGGGGGTCCAACACCGTATTAGTATAGTGCTCCTAATAATTCTTTAGGTGAGTGTATATACACACACCTAAACATACTGTACATATACACACATACACATATATACAGTACATACACACATATACACCGTACATACACACATACACATATATACAGTACATACACACATATACACAGTACATACACATATATACTGTACATACACACA
This sequence comes from Bufo gargarizans, assembly GCF_014858855.1. Classification (NCBI taxonomy): domain Eukaryota; kingdom Metazoa; phylum Chordata; class Amphibia; order Anura; family Bufonidae; genus Bufo; species Bufo gargarizans. Next base: position 328,834 of record NW_025334134.1, on the reverse strand, counting down.
TATACACAGTACATACACACATATACACAGTACATACACATATATACTGTACATACACACATATACACAGTACATACACACATATACACAGTACATACACATATACACCGTACATACACACATACACATATACACAGTACATACACATATACACAGTACATACACATATATACAGTACATACACACATACACATATACACCGTACATACACACATACACATATATACTGTACATACACACACATACACATATATACTGTACATACACACATATACATCAGTTTCCACATCTGATTTTCTCCTCACTTTGATGAATTGAAGCATTTGAAGGAGAAATCTGGTCGGAATCTTATATTATATAGCAAGTCCGGCTGATCTTGTCGTCTCCGGATTTCTCAGCGTGTCACGGTTCAGTCAGGAGATTCGCAGATAATCCGCTCGTCACCTATTATTCCTCCTGACAGGATCTTCCCAGGAAACCTCCAGAAATCTGTAAATATTTTATGGAAAAAAATAAGATGAATAATTGAGGAGAAAAAGAGAAATTCTCAGCTTCCACCTTGAAGTTGATGGCGGCTTCTCGGAGGTTGGAGAAGATCGGAGACGTCAAGAGCTTTAATATGAGCCATAAATAATAGAAGAAGACAAATAAGGTTGGATGAGCGGCGCCTGTGATCAGCCAGCGCTGGCCCAGGGACCTCAGAATTGGAATTTGGGAGTTTATGTGGTGGACCTGATGCTGCCATATGTAAGACCTGAGATGACAACCTCATGTAGACCACCAAAGCCCCTCATCAGGCCTGACCCAAATGTTTTATATCTCTGTAAAAGTATTGCAGATTTGGATCCATTTTTGCAAAAATCACAACAAAATGGCAACAGTAAATGAGGAGCTCTGATCTGCCAGCGAGAAGAGGTGGCGACTGTGACACCAGTCTGCCCAGCCTCAACCCCATCAGGTCTGTTTTCATTTGGAATATAAAGGTCTTGGGGTATTGGTACATTTAGGGGCGTGCATTTATTTTAGGGTCTGATAGGTCTGATGTGGAAGCTACTGTTCCTTAAAAAAATAATAATATAGTAATAGGAGACACAGATGTCTCCACCAAGCTTGGTTCCTAATATCACCAGGATAGGAAAGGGGCCAAACTTAGGAACCCCCACTGATCTGTACAATGGGGGTCAAGAGCCAAAGGAAAAGACTGTGAAGGGTCTGTAGTGCTTAATCAGAGCTTTGGCTCCTTCATTCTCAGGATTGATGGGGGCCCAAAGGTCGGACCACCACCAATCACAAAGTGACGGTCTATCATAGTGATATTAGGTGGGGTACCCCTTTAAAGGAGGCTCGGCAGTGCTCTGGACTACATGTCCCATTAGGCTGCATGATGTCCAGAGTGGGGGGCATCATTTAGGACAGACTTCAAGATAAAGATGGATTCCCGAAACTCCTAATGGGGGGCACTCCTCCAGAAAGGTATTATCCATCCCCTGTAAGTGCCCAGTTTGTGCCCTCACTATGCGTCCAGCGCTGTGCCGTGCAAACACAGACGTCAGTACATAGCGTGCGGACTTCACTTGGGGAACATTTTCTGTGCCCGGCTGAAATTTTCTTTGATTTACCTGCGGTCTGGAACATTTGCTGCAGCCGATATTAGTTTCACAGAAAAGGTTACGGCGCAGTTCACATTAGAGAGATCAATACTGGAGTAGTAGGAATAAATGGTTACAAGGAGTGAAATGATGTGCAGATGAAACAGCGAAGAAGTAATGGCGGATCCGGGCGCTGAGACCGAATAAGATAATAATTAGGCAGAAGAGAGCAGAAGGATGAAGAGACGTGGAGGATATCATATACAACAAGCACCATGTTGGGGCAAAAACCCCAATGCCGGATGAGCGGTGGACTCCGAATTAGAAGTTATGGGTACCCATAGAGAAAAACCAACACAGGCATAGAGCTGTGTATCAAGAGTTTCTAAACTTTATTAAAGAAAGCAGAGGTTTTATATAGCGATTTTCTGGATCATTTCCAACTGAAGACGTAGTCAAACATTTACATCATTAGCTCATTAAAACCACAATCTGAAATGGGCATCTTATTGGCTATACGCCTAGAATGTCTCCTTAATCTTAACCGTGGGTGCTAGCCACATACTAGTACTCCTAGTGCTTGTTAAGATTCCTTTCTAACAAGGGTTGGTGGGGGCTAGAAGTGACCTTGAAGTTATAGTAACTTTCCACAAGATACTCACAGTTTATTAATGTAAAATGGCAGTAGGAGGTACAAACATGGAGGTTGAGGACACAACATGGAGTCTTAACCCTCACACACCATGGCCGAGCCCCATCCCCCATCACTGCTGTGCTGAGTTCATCCCAATAAAATTTTCCCTTTATGGGTGAAAATCCCCCAAGAGGACCCCTAAAAAGTCACAGCGTGCCATAGACCAAGAGATGTGTGTGGGTAGACCAGGACAGATGTGCAGGTAGTTCAGGTGTGTGGGTAGACCAAGTGTGCAGGTAGACCGGGTGTGTGGACAGTCCAGGACAGGTGTGCAGGTACTCAAGAGAGGTGTGTGCTTAGACCAGGTGTGTGGCCGCGCAGAGGTGTGCAGGTAGTCCAGGTGTCCAGGCATTCCAGGAGAGGTGTGCAGGTAGTTCAGGTGTCCAGGAGAGGTGTGCAGGTAGTCCAGGAGAGGTGTGCAGGTAGACCAAGTGTGTGAGCAGTCCAGGTGAGGTGTGCGAGTAGTCTAGAGAGGTGTGTGCTTAGACCAGGTGTGCGGCCGTGCAAGAGAAGTGTGCCGGTAGTCCAGGTGTCCAGGCAGTCCAGGAGAAGTGTGCAGGTAGTCCAGGTGTTCAGGTAGTCCAGGAGAGGTCTGCAGGTATTCCAGGTGTCCAGGTAGTCCAGGAGAGGTGTGCAGGTAGTACAGGTGTCCAGGTAGTCCAGGTAGTCCAGGAATGGTGTGCAGGTAGTCCAGGTGTCTAGGTAGTTTAGGAACGATGGTCAGGTAGTCCAGGTGTCCAGGTAGTTTAGATCAGGTGTGCAGGTAGTCCAGGTGTCCAGGAGAGGTGTGCAGGCAATCCAGGTGTCTAGGCAGTCCAGGAGAGGTATGAAGGTAGTCCAGGTGTCCAGGAGAAGTTTGTAGGTAGTCCAGGTAGTCCAGGAGAGGTGTGAAGGTAGTCCAGGAGAGGTGTGTAGGTTGACCAGGTGTGTGAGCAGTCCAGGAGAGGTGTGCGGGTAGTCCAGGAGAGGTGTGCGGGTAGTCCAGGAGAGGTGTGCGGGTAGTCCAGGAGAGGTGTGCGGGTTGACCAGGTGTGTGAGCAGTCCAGGGGAGGCGTGAGGGTAGTCGTTGTTTTCATCCTCCGATCATGTGGGGGGTGTCACTCTCCCCAAATGGTGGAGTCCTCTCCCTCATACATCCCAGTCTGTGCGGGCACAGTCTGTAAAATACAGAGATTACATCAGGAGGACGCCTCTCTTTTATGGCGACACTATTTTGTTATTCGCTCGGTGTCACGATTTTATGGCAGCGCTTAGCTTAACGCTCCTTAAGGGGTTTGCTGGGAAAATTTGTGACAAATTCTGACTCCATTCCCCCCAATCTCAGACCTTGATCCGGTCTCATAGGCTGCGCTCCATGTACCGATCCAGTGACCCTTGGATCCGCATGGCATCATTAAAGTTTTCATTTTAATCACATTTTTTCAAAAATAAAACCATCCTTGACTATGTTCAAACAAAATTGGCCAGTTAAATAAATAAACACACCCTAAAATTCACTAGTTTCAGTTAATTCCAAGAGAAGACAAACAATTATATTTAGCAACCAATGCATCATGGAGTAATTGACTGGCTGCATAAGTATTCACACCCAGTCAATTACTTTTGCATAGAATTATTCAATTATTTATAGGAGGGCATAGATCAACGATAACCTTCTGAATAAGTATACACACCTCTGACTTTACCCATATCAGATGAGAAGCCTTTCCATACAATGATCCCAGCCATAAGATGTTAAAAATACAATAATAAAATGAACTGCAAAAGTAAACACACCCCTGTATGGAAAATGCATTTGTCATTTGGGCTCATTAGATAAGATGCCTTTTTGATATAGTGATCGATCATGCGATCAATTTGTGGTTCCCTCTGATCTTTGGCCCTATGCATAAATACGCACGCCCTTATGTTCATTACTTTCTGCTCTGTCAGATAATATAACACGTTATCTGTCGCTTTAATATTTTATGTTATTTCTGGTCCTGGGAGAGAAATGAGAAAAGCAGTTTCCTAGTTATAAATATTAAGGAATTATTCAGACCCTCCTGTTGCATAAGTATTTGTCCCATTGCTGCTTTGTGAATGTGTATTCGGTACTGACACCTGCTGCTGATTATGGATGATAAAGCTGTGCTAGGTATCTATAGACAGTGCTTTGCAAAAGTATTCAGCCCCCTTAAAAGTCAACACATTTGCCCAGATGACGCGGATCGTTCCAGACAGTGTTTTACAAATCATTACACCCTGAGGGTCTCCCGGCTGTGAGGCGCAGGTTTCAGGGGCGCCTCGTCTCATCCATTGCTTTTAGGTCTTAATTTTCCAGGTTTTCCTCCACACTCTCAGTCTGACCGATGGCCCCGGAATTACGGAGACCTTTAGTCGGAACGGCTGACATTTGTTAAGAGATTACAATCAAAGGCCAATATTTTCCTTTTGTGCAAACCTGGAGCTGAATACTTAACCTGGGGGGTGTATACTTAACCTGGGGGGTAAATACTTAACCTGGAGCTGAATATTTAACCTGCGGGTAAGTAGTTAACCTGGAGCTGAATATTTAACCTGGGGGTAAGTAGTTAACCTGGAGCTGAATATTTAACCTGTGGGTGAATACTTAGCCTGGGGGGTGAATACTTAACCTGGGGGTGAATACTTAACCTGGAGCTGAATACTTAACCTGGGGTGAATACTTAACCTGGAGCTGAATACTTAACCGGGGGGTGAATACTTAACCGGGGGGTGAATACTTAACCTGGATACTTAACCTGGGGGTGAATACTTAACCTGGAGCTGGATACTTAACCTGGGGGTGAATACTTAACCTGGGGGTGAATACTTAACCTGGAGCTGAAGATTTAACCTGGGGGTGAATACTTAGCCTGGGGGGTGAATACTTAACCATGATGGGGGGTGGGTGAATACTTAACCTGGAGCTGAATACTTAACCTGGGGTGAATACTTAACCTGGAGCTGAATACTTAACCTGGAGCTGGATACTTAACCTGGAGCTGGATACTTAACCTGGGGGTGAATAACTAACCTGGGGGTGAATACTTAACCTGGAGCTGGATACTTAACCTGGGGGTGAATACTTAACCTGGAGCTGGATACTTAACATGTGGGGAGATACTTAACCTGGAGCTGAATACTTTACCTGGGGGTGAATACTTAACCTGGAGCTGAATATTTAACCTTGGGGTGAATACTTAACCTGGGGGTGAATACTTAACATGAGCTGAATGCTTAACCTGGGGGGTACTTAACCTGGGGGGGGGGGGGATACTTAACCTGGGGGGGGGGGGGGATACTTAACCTGGGGGGGATTACTTAACCTGGAGCTGAATACTTTACCTGAGGGTGAATACTTAACCTGGAGCTGAATATTTAACCTTGGGGTGAATACTTAACCTGGGGAGGAATACTTAACCTGGGGAGGGATACTTAACCTGGGGAGGGATACTTAACCTGGGGGTGAATACTTAACCTGGGGAGGAATACTTAACCTGGGGAGGGATACTTAACCTGGGGAGGGATACTTAACCTGGGGGTGAATACTTAACCTGGGGGTGAATACTTAACCTGGGGGGGGGGAATACTTAACCTGGGGGGGGAATACTTAACCTGGGGGGGGGGATACTTAACCTGGGGAGGATTACTTAACCTGGAGCTGGATACTTAACCTGGGGAGGAATACTTAACCTGGGGGTGAATACTTAACCTGAAGCTGAATACTTAACCTGGGGGGGAATACTTAACCTGGGGGGGAATACTTAACCTGGGGGGGGATTACTTAACCTGGAGCTGGATACTTAACATGTGGGGGAATACTTAACATGGGGGGGAATACTTAACATGGGGGGGAATACTTAACCTGGAGCTGAATACTTAACCTGGGGGGGAATACTTAACATGGAGCTGAATACTTAACCTGGGGGGGGGGGGGGGGGAATACTTTACCTGGAGCTGAATACTTAACCTGGGGGGAATACTTAACCTGGGGGGGATTACTTAACCTGGAGCTGAATACTTAACCTGGAGCTGGATACTTAACCTGGGGAGAAATACTTAACCTGGAGCTGAATACTTAACATGGGGGGGGGGGGAATACTTAACCTGGGGGTGAATACTTAACCTGGGGGTGAATACTTAACCTGGGGGTGAATACTTAACCTGGGGGTGAATACTTAACCTGGGGGTGAATACTTAACCTGGGGGTGAATACTTAACATGGAGCTGAATACTTAACCTGGGGGGGGGGGGGGAATACTTAACCTGGGGGGGGGGAATACTTAACCGGGGGGGGGGGATACTTAACCTGGAGCTGGATACTTAACCTGGGGAGGAATACTTAACCTGGGGGGAATACTTAACCTGGGGGGGATTACTTAACCTGGAGCTGAATACTTAACCTGGAGCTGGACTTAACATGTGGGGAATACTTAACATGGGGGGAATACTTAACCTGGAGCTGAATACTTAACCTGGGGGGGAATACTTACATGGAGCTGAATACTTCTAACCTGGGGGGGGGGGGAATACTTAACTGGAGCTGAATACTTAACCTGGGGGGGGAATACTTAACCTGGAGCTGAATACTTAACCTGGGGGGAATACTTATCCTGGGGGTGAATACTTAACTGGAGCTGGATACTTAACCTGGGGAGGAATACTTAACCTGGAGCTGAATACTTAACATGGGGGGGAATACTTATCCTGGGGGTGAATACTAACCTGGAGCTAAATACTTAACCTGGGGGTGAATACTTAACCTGGAGCTGAAAATTTAACCTGGGGGTGAATACTTAGCCTGGGGGGTGAATACTTAACCTGGGGGTGAATACTTAGCCTGGGGGGTGAATACTTAACATGGGGGGGAATACTTAACCTGGAGCTGAATACTTAACCTGGGGGAATACTTAACCTGTAGCTGAATACTTAACCTGGGGGTGAATACTTAACCTGGGGGGGGTGAATACTTAACCTGGAGCTGGATACTTAACCTGGGGAGGAATACTTAACCTGGGGAGGAATACTTAACCTGGGGAGGAATACTTAACCTGGAGCTGAATACTAAACTGGAGCTGAATACTTAACCTGGGGGGAATACTTAACATGGAGCTGAATACTTAACCTGGGGGGGAATACTTAACCTGGAGATGAATACTTAACCTGGGGAAGAATACTTAACCTGGGGGTGAATACTTAACCTGGAGCTGAAAATGTAACCTGGGAGTGAATACTTAGCCTGGGGGGTGAATACTTAACCTGGGGCGGGGGGGGGGGGGGGGGGGGGGGTGAACTACTTAACCTGGAGCTGAATACTTAACCTGGGTGGTGAATACTTAACCTGGAGCTGAATACTTAACCTGGGGGTGAATACTTAACCTGGAGCTGAATACTTAACCTGGAGCTGAATACTTAACCTGGGGGTGAATACTTAACCTGGAGCTGAATACTTAACCTGGAGCTGAAAATGTAACCTGGGGGTGAATACTTAGCCTGGGGGGTGAATACTTAACCTGGAGCTAAATACTACCTGGGGGTGAATACTTAACCTGGAGCTGAAAATGTAACCTGGGGGTGAATACTTAGCCTGGGGGGTGAATACTTAACCTGGGGCGGGGGGGGGGGGGGGGTGAATACTTAACCTGGAGCTGAATACTTAACCTGGGGGTGAATACTTAACTGGAGCTGAATACTTAACCTGGAGCTGAATACTTAACCTGGGGGTGAATACTTAACCTGGGGGTGAATACTTAAGCTGGAGCTGAAAATGTAACCTGGGGGTGAATACTTAGCCTGGGGGGTGAATACTTAACCTGGAGCTAAATTAAATACTTAACCTGGGGGTGAATACTTAACCTGGAGCTGAAAATGTAACCTGGGGGTGAATACTTAGCCTGGGGGGTGAATACTTAACCTGGGGCGGGGGGGGGGGGGGGGTGAATACTTAACTTGGAGCTGAATACTTAACCTGGGGGTGAATACTTAACCTGGAGCTGAATACTTAACCTGGGGTGAATACTTAACCTGGAGCTGAATACTTAACCTGGGGGTGAATACTTAACCTGGAGCTGGATACTTAACCTGGGGGTGAATAACTAACCTGGGGGTGAATACTTAACCTGGAGCTGGATACTTAACCTGGGGGTGAATACTTAACCTGGGGGTGAATACTTAACCTGGGGGTGAATACTTAACATGGAGCTGAATACTTAACCTGAGGGGGGGGGGAATACTTAACCTGGGGGGGGGGAATACTTAACCTGGGGGGGATACTTAACCTGGGGAGGAATACTTAACCTGGAGCTGAATACTTAACATGGGGGGGAATACTTAACCTGGGGGTGAATACTTAACCTGGAGCTGAATACTTAACCTTGGGGTGAATACTTAACATGGAGCTGAATACTTAACCTGGGGGGAATACTTAACCTGGGGGGGGGGGGGGGGGATACTTAACCTGGGGGGGGGGGGAACTTAACCTGGGGGGGATTACTTAACCTGGAGCTGAATACTTAACCTGGAGCTGGATACTTAACATGTGGGGGAATACTTAACATGTGGGGGAATACTTAACATGGGGGGAATACTTAACCTGGAGCTGAATACTTAACCTGGGGGTGAATACTTAACCTGGGGAGGAATACTTAACCTGGGGAGGAATACTTAACCTGGGGAGGAATACTTAACCTGGGGGTGAATACTTAACCTGGGGGTGAATACTTAACCTGGAGCTGAATACTTAACCTGGGGGGGAATACTTAAAGGGAACCTGTCACCAGGATTTTGTGTATAGAGCTGAGGACATGGGTTGCTAGATGGCCGCTTGCACATCTGCAATACCCAGTCCCCATAGCTCTGTGTGCTTTTATTGTGTAAAAAAAAACGATTTGATACATATGCAAATTAACCTGAGATGAGTCAGAGCTTGAAAATATGACTCTTCTCTGGTCACACAAGTAAGATATGACTCTTTTATGTTAATTTGCATATGTATCAAATCGGTTTTTTTACACAATGAAAGCACACAGAGCTATGGGGACTGGATATTGCGGATGTGCTAGTGGCCAACTAGCAGCCCATGTCCTCAGCTCTATACCCAAAATCCAGGTGACAGGTTCCCTTTAACCTGGAGCTGAATACTTAACCTGGGGGGGAATACTTAACCTGGAGCTGAATACTTAACCTGGGGGTGAATACTTAAGCAAATAACATTTTTATTTACTTCTGTTTTTTTTAATATATATCTGCTGGAACAATTTGTGCACATGTCATATTCAAAACGCTCCCCCCATCGCTGTATGGGGTATTACTATGATGTCGCCCACCTCCCGGGTAATCTTCTCAGTTACATCTGATCTTAAAAATACAAAGCGCTCGTTTATCTGTGACAGTCGCTTACTGCAGAAGACGCCGAAATAAAAAGCCTTTAATTATTCATTTAGAGCAAGAAGACGCCGCGCGCAGAGTATATATAAATATGTATACCGCTACCCATACAGTAAAGGGGGAGGTCACAGAGAGCGCCGGCAGCTACACCATCAGATCTTCTCCAGAACCGCCGCCCTTGTGGGTCAGCACCTACCAATACTGGTCCAAAGTAGGAGAACTGGTGAAGAAGACACTGGGTCACTGGGGTGATGAATCAGGTTACATTAGGTGGATGGTAGTGATGAGCGGCAGGGGCAATATTCGAATTCGCGATATCTCGCGAATATTTTGTAGAATATTCGTTGAATATTCGCGAATTCGAATATTCGTTATACTCTACATCCTTTTTTTTTTACTCGAAAATCGGCAAGGCAATGATCGCATAATATGCGAATATTACGTGATCAATACAGGCGTGGGTCAAAAACTAATATATAGTATAGCACTATAGAATATAGTGCTATATATTCGCTATATCGAATATTCTGCATTTTTTCCATCTGAACACATGATTGGCCCAAAAGCAATTTAAGCAGGAAGGAATCATGACTTCAGATGGAAAAAAATGACGAATATTCGAAAAACGAATATATAGCACTATATTAAAAATATTTGCGAATTCTCAAATTTGCGATATTCGAGATAAAAATTTGCTTTTCAAATATTTGTGCTCAACACTAGTGGACGGCCGGGTGTGTGTGCGTCACTTACCTGGAGAATAGATGGCACCTGGTGCACTATGGGAAGACGGCGGGCTGGTCTGAGGAATCAGGTTACATCACATGGACGGCCGGGTGTGTGTGCGTCACTTACCTGGAGAAGAGATGGCACCAGGTGCACTATGGGAAGAAGGCGGCCTGGTCTGAGGAATCGGGTTACATCACATGGACGGCCGAGTGTGTGTGCGTCACTTACCTGGAGAATAGATGGCACCAGGTGCACTATAGGAAGAAGGCGGCCTGGTCTGAGGAATCGGGTTACATCATGTGGACGGCCGAGTGTGTGCGTCACTTACCTGGAGAATAGATGGCACCAGGTGCACTATGGGGAGAAGGCGGGCTGGTCTGAGGAATCGGGTTACATCACATGGACGGCCGGGTGTGTGTGCGTCACTTACCTGGAGAAGAGATGGCACCTGGTGCACTATGGGAAGACGGCGGGCTGGTCTGAGGAATCAGGTTACATCACATGGACGGCCGGGTGTGTGTGCGTCACTTACCTGGAGAAGAGATGGCACCAGGTGCACTATGGGAAGAAGGCGGGCTGGTCTGAGGAATCGGGTTACATCATGTGGGCGGCCGGGTGTGTGTGCATCACTTACCTGGAGAATAGATGGCACCAGGTGCACTATGGGAAGAAGGCGGCCTGGTCTGAGGAATCGGGTTACATCATGTGGACGGCCGAGTGTGTGCGTCACTTACCTGGAGAATAGATGGCACCAGGTGCACTATGGGAAGAAGGCGGGCTGGTCTGAGGAATCGGGTTACATCACATGGACGGCCGGGTGTGTGTGCGTCACTTGCCTGGAGAAGAGATGGCACCAGGTGAACTATGGGAAGAAGGCGGCCTGGTCTGAGGAATCGGGTTACATCACATGGACGGCTGGGTGTGTGTGCGTCACTTAACTGGAGAAGAGATGGCACCAGGTGCACTATGGGAAGAAGGCGGCCTGGTCTGAGGAATCGGGTTACATCATGTGGACGGCCGGGTGTGTGTGCGTCACTTACCTGGAGGTTAGATGGCACCAGGTGCACTATGGGAAGAAGGCGGCCTGGTCTGAGGAATCGGGTTACATCATGTGGACGGCCGAGTGTGTGCGTCACTTACCTGGAGGATAGATGGCACCAGGTGCACTATGGGAAGAAGGCGGCCTGGTCTGAGGAATCGGGTTACATCACATGGACGGCCGGGTGTGTGTGCGTCACTTACCTGGAGAAGAGATGGCACCAGGTGCACTATGGGAAGAAGGCGGCCTGGTCTGAGGAATCGGGTTACATCATGTGGACGGCCGAGTGTGTGCGTCACTTACCTGGAGAATAGATGGCACCAGGTGCACTATGGGAAGAAGGCGGCCTGGTCTGAGGAATCGGGTTACATCACATGGACGGCCGGGCGTGTGCGTCACTTACCTGATGTGATATATGTATCCTATCATATATATGATTACGAGGACGTTGTATGGAAGGGCATATATCTGAGACATGGTTCTCATTCTTCCGTTCAGTATAAATGTACGGCGCTTTTACCCAGATATTACCGTCTTCTTACAGATTCCTCCACGGGGCAGAGTTCAGCGCTCCTGACTAGAACTACAATGAGCCATGAGAGGAGCCGTCACGGCTGCCGCTCTCTTTGCTGCTTGCGGTTTGTACTGAATAAATAAATCTTCTTTATCTAAAAACCTCTGAACAAAGGGCCAAGTATCTGAGCTGAATCCTGCGCCGGCGGTCTGTCATCGCAGCCGATTATACATGTTTATTCAATGGAGAATCACAGGTTTATTAATTCAAGAAATACTAATAAGAACATTTACTGGACGGACGTGTTCAGTCCTCCCCAGACTTGTCAATAACAGGGGGTTTCCTGTCAGAGCTGTAATCTAAATTCTCACATAAACAAAACTATATCAGCCAAGTCTGTACAGTGGGACAAAAACAGAAACCCGCATAATTATAGTCTACAGCAGATGATCCGTCAACGTCCATATAACCATCAACAAATACCACCTCCCAATGTACAAGAATATAACTATTATAATACTGCTCCTATGTACAAGAATATAACTACTATAATACTGCCTCCTATGTACAAGAATATAACTACTATAATACTGCTCCTATGTACAAGATATAACTACTATAATACTGCTCCTATGTACAAGAATATAACTACATAAACTGCTCCTATGTACAAGAATATAACTACTATATACTGTCCTATGTACAAGAATATAACTACTATAATACTGCTCCTATGTACAAGAATATAACTACTATAATACTGCTCCTATGTACAAGAATATAACTACTATAATAGCTCCTATGTACAAGAATATAACTACTATAATACTGCTCCTATGTACAAGAATATAACTACTATAATACTGCTCCTATGTACAAGAATATAACTACTATAATACTGCTCCTATGACAAGAATATAACTACTATAATACTGCTCCTATGTACAAGAATATAACTACTATAATACTGCTCCTATGTACAGGAATATAACTACTATAATACTGCTCCTATGTACAAGAATATAACTACATAATACTGCTCCTATGTACAAGAATATAACTACTAATACTGCTCCTATGTACAAGAATATAACTACTATAATACTGCTCCTATGTACAAGAATATAACTACTATAATACTGCCTCCCTATGTACAAGAATATAACTACTATAATACTGCTCTATGTACAAGAATATAACTACTATAATACTGCTCCTATGTACAAGAATATAACTACTATAATACTGCTCCTATGTACAAGAATATAAACTACTATAATACTGCTCCTATGTACAAGAATATAACTACTATAATACGTGACTCCTATGTACAAGAATATAACTACTATAATACTGCTCCTATGTACAAGACTATAACTACTATAATACTGCCTCTATGTACAGACTATAACTACTATAATATGCTCTATGTACAAGAATATAATACTATCAATACTGCCTCCTATGTTACAAGAATATAACTACTATAATACTGCTCTATGTACAAGAATATAACTACTATAATACTGCCTCCTATGTACAAGAATATAACTACTATAATACTGCTCCTATGTACAAGAATATAACTACTATAATACTGCTCCTATGTACAAGAATATAACTACTATAATACTGCTCCTATGTACAAGAATATAACTACTATAATACTGCCTCCTATGTACAAGAATATAACTACTATAATACTGCTCCTATGTACAAGAATATAACTACTATAATACTGCTCCTATGTACAAGAATATAACTACTATAATACTGCTCCTATGTACAAGAATATAACTACTATAATACTGCTCCTATGTACAAGAATATACTACTATAATACTGCCTCCTATGTACAAGAATATAACTACTATAATACTGCTCCTATGTACAAGAATATAACTACTATAATACTGCCTCCTATGTACAAGAATATAACTACTATAATACTGCTCCTATGTACAAGAATATAACTACTATAATACTGCTCCTATGTACAAGAATATAACTACTATAATACTGCCTCCTATGTACAAGGAATATAACTACTATAATACTGCTCCTATGTACAAGAATATAACTACTATAATACTGCTCCTATGTACAAGAATATAACTACTATAATACTGCCTCCTATGTACAAGATATAACTACTATAATACTGCTCCTATGTACAAGAATATAACTACTATAATACTGCTCCTATGTACAAGAATATAACTACTATAATACTGCTCCTATGTACAAGAATATAACTACTATAATACGCCTCCTATGTACAAGAATATAACTACTATAATACTGCCTCCTATGTACAAGAATATAACTACTATAATACTGCTCCTATGTACAAGAATATAACTACTATAATACTGCTCCTATGTACAAGAATATAACTACTATAATACTGCTCCTATGTACCAAGAATATAACTACTATAATACTGCTCCTATGTACAAGAATATAACTACTATAATACTGCCTCCTATGTACAAGAATCTATAACTACTATAATACTGCTCCTATGTACAAGAATATAACTACTATAATACTGCCTCCTATGTACAAGAATATAACTACTATAATACTGCTCCTATGTACAAGAATATAACTACTATAATACTGCTCCTATGTACAAGAATATAACTACTATAATACTGCTCCTATGTACAAGAATATAACTACTATAATACTGCTCCTATGTACAAGAATATAACTACTATAATACTGCTCCTATGTACAAGAATATAACTACTATAATACTGCTCCTATGTACAAGAATATAACTACTATAATACTGCTCCTATGTACATAAGCTACTATAATACTGCTGCCTATGTACAATATAATACTATCATACTGCTCTATGTACAGAATATAACTACTATAATACTGCTCCTATGTACAAGAATATAACTACTATAATACTGCTCCTATGTACAAGAATAACTACTATAATACTGCTCCTATGTACAGGAATATAACTACTATTAATACTGCTCCTATGTACAAGAATATAACTACTATAATACTGCTCCTATGTACAAGAATATATACTACTATAATACTGCTCCTATGTACAAGAATATAACTACTATAATACTGCTCCTATGTACAAGAATATAACTACTATAATACTGCCTCCTATGTACAAGAATATAACTACTATAATACTGCCTCCTATGTACAAGAATATAACTACTATAATACTGCTCCTATGTACAAGAATATAACTACTATAATACTGCTCCTATGTACAAGAATATAACTACTATAATACTGCTCCTATGTACAAGACTATACTACTATAATACTGCTCCTATGTACAAGAATATAACTACTATAATACTGCTCCTATGTACAAGAATATAACTACTATAATACTGCCTCCT
Source organism: Bufo gargarizans (assembly GCF_014858855.1). Lineage (NCBI taxonomy): Eukaryota > Metazoa > Chordata > Amphibia > Anura > Bufonidae > Bufo > Bufo gargarizans. The sequence goes on along the minus strand of NW_025334134.1, from coordinate 313,488 downwards.
ATGTACAAGAATATAACTACTATAATACTGCTCCTATGTACAAGGAATATAACTACTATAATACTGCTCCTATGTACAAGAATATAACTACTATAATACTGCTCCTATGTACAAGAATATAACTACTATAATACTGCTCCTATGTACAAGAATATAACTACTATAATACCTATCTGCTCCTATGTACAAGAATATAACTACTATAATACTGCCTCCTATGTACAAGAATATAACTACTATAATACTGCTCCTATGTACAAGAATATAACTACTATAATACTATAATACTGCTCTATGTACAAGAATATAACTACTATAATACTGATCCTTCCTATGTACAAAGAAATTAACTACTATAATACTGCCTCCTATGTACTAGGAATATAAATACTATAATACTGCTCTCCTCTGTCACAAAGGATAGAACTACTGAAATACGATCCTTTGTACAAGAAATATAAATACTATTAATACTGCTCCTATGTACAAGAATAAATACTATAATAATGCTCCTATGTACAAGAATATAACTACTAAATTACTTGCTCCTAGTACAAGAATATAAAAACTACTATAATACCGTGCCTCTATGTACAAAATATAATTACTATAATCCTGTGCCTATGTACACGAATATAACTACTATAATAATGCTCCTATGTACAAGAATTATAACTACTATACTTACTGTGTACGATGTACAGGAATATAACTAACTATAATACTACGCTATGTACAAGACTCTAAATACTATTAATACTGCCTCTATGTACAGGAATATAACTACTTAATTACTGCCCTATGTAAAGCATTATTTACTATAATACTGTCCTATGTACAAGAATATAACTACTATAATAACTGCCCCTATGTACAGTAATATAACTACTATAATACTGCTCCTATGTACAAGAATATAACTACTATAATACTGCTCCTATGTACAAGAATATAAACTACTATAATACTGCTCCTATGTACAAGAATATAACTACTATAATACTGCCTCCTATGTACAAGAATATAACTTCATATATACTGCTCCCTATGTACAAGAATAACTACTATACTACTGATCCTATGTACAAGGAATATAAACTACTATAATACGGCTCTATGTACAAGAATATAATACTCTAATACTGCCTCCTATGTACAAGAATATAACTACTATAATACTGCTCCTATGGTACAAGGGAATATAATACTATAATACTGCTCCTATGTACAAGGATATAAACTCTATAATACTGCTCCTATGTACAAGATATAACTACTATAATACTGCTCCTATGTACAAGAATATAACTACTATAATACTGCTCTATGTACAAGAATATAACTACTATAATACTGCTCCTATGTACAAGAATATACCTTATATAATACTGCTCCTATGTAACAAGAATATAATACTATAATACTGCCTCCTATGTACAGGAATATAACTACTATAATATGCTCCTATGTACAAGAATATAAACTACTATAATACTGCTCCTATGTACAAGAATATAATACTATAATACTGCCTCCTATGACAAGGAATATAACTACTATAATACTGACTCCTATGTACAAGAATATAACTACTATAATACTGCCTCCTATGTACAAATATAACTACTAATACTGCTCCTATGTACAAGAATATAACTACTATACTACTGCTCCTATGTACAAGAATACAACTACTATAATACTGCTACTATGTACAAGAATATAACTACTATAATACTGCTCCTATGTACAGGAATATAACTACTATAATACTGCCTCCTATGTACAAGAATATAACTACTATACTACTGCTCCTATGTACAAGAATATAACTACTATAATACTGCCTCCTAGCTGTGAGGGACGTGTGTGAGTAGCTCTCCTGAGCCTGTGGATGTCTGTCCAGAGCCCAGGGTGTGGCCAGCCCGGGCGGGGAACTTCCCTCAGCAAGGCCCAGGCTTCCAGGCCTACACTGGGAGAAAACTCCCAAACCATTCCTAAAGTGGATACTAATCCCAAAGTTTCCAGTCAGCAGCAGAATGAAGGAAGTATTGTTGTTCTGAAGAAAGAAGAAGAGAGGAAAGTGAGTGCAGTGAAGATGCAAGCGGACCCCAAGTCCGGCCAGCAAGGTGCAGGGGTGATGAGCACAGGCCGTGCAGCAGGTGAGCAGCTCCCCTCTCCTGCACACAGACAGAGACGGACATCACTGGAGAAACAAACATTGCAAGAAAACCTGAAACAGCAAGTTGTGGCTTCCAGCATGGCCTGTCAGGGCCGCACCAGATCTGCAGCAATGCCTCTACAGGTAACCAGGAATGCCATGTCTACAAACACTGCAAAGTGTGAACAGGCCTCAGCAGATGCAACCGCAAGTACTAGCAGTAAAGCTGGGAAGGCAAAGCTGCAGGAGACCGGTGAATCCAAACAGCCTGGACCCCTGCCCCGACCAGGACAGCAGGTGAAGGAGACCATGAGAGCACCTGAGCTGCAGATGGCGGAGGAGATCCCGGCACTGGTAAGGAGAATGGGGGAGTTAAAGCATCACAAACAACTGCTACAGATGCAGATAGACTGTATATATAACCTGAAAACTGCACACCCCGATAGTAACACCTTGTACGATACCAAGCTGCACTCACTGAGCATAGAGCTGGCACAGGTGGTGAAGGAGATGGACTGTGTCCTGGAGAGGATGGGGCCCCTGGCTGAGTCCTACGGGAACCAGGAACGCTTCTCACAGCAGAGACAGAACAGTGACTCTGGATCCCGCTCCTCTAGAGCACAATCAGGGTCCGTGTCCCCAGATGAGCCCCGGCGAGTGACACAACCAATACTGAAGCCTGCAAGTTTCTCTTTCCAGAAGGGAGGTGGGCAAGAGCAGCAGCAAGAACCTTCAGCTGTCCCTGAGCAACATCCTGGATATGTGGCACCACAAGTCCCAGCAGAGCCAGCCCAACAGCAGGACAGTGGACATGTATCCATGGGTCAGGGTGATGCGGTGACGCAGGAGAGCTCTGTTACTGGGGCACAGACCGGGGACATTGATATTGTACCTGAGGGGTTGGGGGCTGGGGATACTGTACAGTCTGTGTGGGATATAGAGGTGGATGGTGGTCAGGAGGGTGTACGGAATGATGTCTGTAATTTCCCCCCCTTAACACAACCCACGTCGGATGAGACTGTCCCCTCTAGTGCAGACGCGCGGCCCAATACTCAAGGTAGTGAGCCCCGTCAGGATCCTCCCAGAAATGCCTGGAGCCGCGGCGCTCCATCCTTCACCTCCAGTGCAGGCTATACGGGCCAGGCGTTTAAGAGGAGGAACGTGGTAAGGTTTAAGCACCGAGGCACCAAAGAAGACCTCCCTGATAGGAGGTTTGTGGTGAGGGAACTCCTGTGCCACCAGATGGGGTTTGCTCCAGAGGACATCCTGGCGGTGATAAATCTACCAGACAGGCAGGGCTATGATGTCAGCTTTAAGCTTATGTCTAGTCTGGATAGGTTCTGGGCAAACTTTGCCAGGGTTAGAGACACCGAGGGCTGGAATAAGTTCATTTTCATTCCCATTTCCAAGCCAGACACTGTTATTGTCAATGTCATCTTCTGGAATGAATCTGTTCCTCCCCAGGACATTGTGGTGTGGCTCCGGAGGCACTGTGACCTCGTGTCCGATCTCACTAAGAACAGGGACGATGATGGTGTCTGGACTGGAGGGTGGAAGGTGCTGGTGAAGCTGCGCCAGCACAATAACATCACCTTACATCTCCCTAACTCCTTCTTTATCGGTAGAGAGAAGGGCGTCTGTTTTTATCCTGGGCAACCTAGAAAGTGCTTCAAGTGTGGCAAAGTCGGTCATGTGGCAAATGTGTGCACAGTGGTCAAGTGCAACCTGTGCGGTGAGCTCGGCCATCTGAGTGCCACATGTAAGAACGTTAGGTGCAATCTCTGCGGGCAGATTGGCCACTCACATAAGGATTGCCCAGATGCCTGGCATAACGTATGCAGGGAGCTTCCAGATGAGGAGTTAGCGGAGGCCGCAGACGCTATAGAGGAGGAGGCTTTGATGTCAGGGACCATACTGACGAGGCACGAGGTACAACAGGGGTCAGGTGAGACAACACCCGAACCTCAGCCTTCAGAGAGCACACAGGGCACCATGGAGGTGGTCACTCAGGACCAGTCTCAGGCAGCCGCCTCTGTATCACCGTCTGTATATGAAGAGGCCAAGAGGAACAAAAGGAGGAAAAAAGATAAGTCTTCCCGTAAGTCTGAGGAGGAACATAACCTGGGCCAAAACACCAGGAAAAAAGTCAGTACCGGTGCAGGCGTCATGGTCCTATCAAACAGATATGAGGCGTTATCAGAGTCTGATGGGGATTATGAGGAAGAGCAACAGAGAATAGATAATGAGTGTGAGGCAGACACAGGGGACCCCCCAACAAAGAAGAAGCCCCCTCCTGTAGAAGCCCTTGTAGAGTCAGATATGGAGACCGGTGGTAGGCAGGAAGCCTCTGATCCTGACCTATGTTGATGGGAGTCACTTATCTGCTCTTTCTATGTTGTCTTGTGATGGCTGGGTTTTTTCTAAAAGTTGCTTCGAGCAATGTGAACAGCATCAAAGTAAGAAGGACCAGACACGCGGTATACGATCACCTCAGATACCTGGATGCAGATGTCATCTTTCTGCAGGAGACACGTTTGAACACCTTGGGGCATCTACGTGAGGCTGAGAGTGAATGGCGGTCTGGTCCTTCTTGCTGGTCGCTGGCTGTGGAGCCTTATGCCGGGGTGGCCATATTGTTTAACACAAATGACGTGACTGTGCACAGGTTAACGGAGGTAGCTATGGGAAGGTGCCTGGTGCTGGAAGTGACCATCCATGGTAGACGGCTCCGCTTTATTAACATCTACGGCCCACAGACAGTGGCTGAGAGAATCCAGCTGTTTAATGATGTGAAGCAGTATCTTTTCACCTCTATACCTGTAGTAATGGCGGGGGACTTTAATGTCACTTTGTCATCGGGTGACCGGTCCTCGGGCAGGGCGGTGGTCAGAGACTCCAGAGTCTTAAGTAATATAATATCGCAGGCTGGCCTAAGTGATGTCTTCACATGGGGTGGCAGGAAGCCAAACTTCACATATTCTTGTGCTGACAGAAGCAGTAGAATTGACATGGCGTTTGTGAACCCCACAGAGACTGTTAGCGGGATAAGTGAGAAGGTCGTCCCCTACTCTGACCACCTGGCTTTGTTTTTTTGCTTGGGAGCCACTAGACGCTCTGATATTGGTAGAGGGCTATGGAGGCTTAACTCTAGCCTCCTGGATGATGTCTATGTCCAGGATTGTGTCCACTCTCTTTTCCAGGTTCAGCTTCAGAGAGTGGACTTTTATAACAACGTGGCCGACTGGTGGGAGGATGTCAAGGTGGAGATCAGATCCCTCTTACAGGGACTGTCAATTAAAAGAGGGAAGAGTAAGTATAGCCAGTATCTCAGGCTGCGGAAAGAATTGGAGTCACTGTATTCGGCGGGTGGGGATGAAAAACAAAAGATCGACCAACTGAAATCTGAGATAAGTCAGTATCAGTACAGCAGGTACACCTCCCTGGTTCTGGAACGGGATTATGGGACCTTAGGGGCTCCTGATCCCTTTGAGAATTGCAGGGAACGTGTGGCTAATAGATCGGTGGCAGGTCTCACTGACTCCCAGGGTGTTTTGCAGGAATCTCGGGAGGGTATCCTGGGGGTGGTGAGATCTTACTATGCTGGCTTATTTCAGAAGAAGGTTTTGGATAAAGAGAAGATGACTCAATTCTTGGAGGCAACTCCAGGTCCTGATACTAATGATGTGGACTTTTCTCCTTTGACAGCAGAATTAACGGTGGAGGAAGTTAAAGTGGCCATTGATCAGTTACATCTGAAGAAGGCACCAGGTCCAGATGGTATAACAGCAGAATTCTATAAGAAGTTCGTAGACCACTTGGCCCCAATCCTCGTGGACGTGTACAAAAATTGTCTAGAAAATCACCTGATGCCTCCGTCCATGAGGGTGTCCTCGCTAATTCTGCTGTCTAAAGGTAAGGAGCCTAGTGACATCAAGAACTGGAGGCCGATTGCCCTCTTGAATGTTGACAGGAAGATTCTGGCAAAAATCATGTTCTCTAGGTTAGTCTGTTTGTCCCGGGCACTGTTGGCAGGCTGTCAGTTTGGCACAGTAAAAGGGCGGAACATCTCTGGAGCAGTCATCTCGATAAGGGAGATGTTTGAGAGATGTAAAGCTCTGAGGTGTGGGAGATATGTTGTAGGTCTGGACCAGGCTAAAGCTTTTGACAGAGTGGATCACGAGTATCTATGGGCCACTTTGTCAAAGTACGGTATTCCAGGACAATTTGTAGATTGGCTGAAAACTTTATATTCTGAGGCGAAGAGCTTTCCTCTAATCAATGGTTGGCAAGGGGACACTTTTGAAGTAGAGGCAGGGGTGAGACAGGGTTGCCCTTTGAGTCCACTGCTGTATGTGTTTGCCTTGGACCCGTTCCTGAGGTCACTGCAGGAGTGCGATTTTCAGGGGGTGCCGGTCCCCCACTGCTTGCCTTTGAAAGTAGTTGCCTATGCGGATGATGTGACTGTGGTGATATCTGAGCCTCGTGAGGTGCAGATGTTGTCTGCAGCCATCAGAAGCTACTCGGAGGCCTCGGGGTCTCTAGTCAACCTTGAGAAGAGTCAAGCTCTCTGGACTTTAAGTACTGATCCAGACTTTGATCTGCCACAATTTGCAAAGGCCTCCACCTATATTAAAATCCTTGGGGTCAAATTTGGGAGGGAAGATAATGCCAAACTAAATTGGGAAGAAAAGTTGGATTCCGGAAATGCAAAGGTTCAGCGATGGAAGAACTGGAGGCTGACCTATAGAGAAAGGGTTACTATGTTGAAGACTTACCTGGTCCCCGTCTTCTTGTACGTCTCTGTTGTCTTTCCTTTGCCAGAACCTTTCTCGGCTAGGCTCTTTAGCCTGTTCTTCCAACTTTTGTGGGGGAACAGGTTGAACCCAATAAAAAGAGGGATCACCTACCTACAGAGGAGAGAGGGTGGGCTGGATATGTTAAATCCAAGGGTGTTCTTTGACTCCATGTTTCTGAAAGTTAATTTTGGTTGCCTGGACTCAAACAGCAGCTCCCTGTGGGCGAACAGTGTCAGGGACTGGATATTGCCTTTTGCAGAGTCTTGGGTGCGAGGCGGCAGTCTCAAGAGGGGTCGGTTTACTCGTGGCTTCCTCCCCCAGTACCTGGAATATGGTCTAAAGTGTGTGAAGAAATGGGGAATAGACAAGGTGTATCTGGAGACTAAGACCAGGAAGGATCTCTATATAAAGATCTGTGGGGCCTTCTATAACTTGCAGCCAGCACTGAGAGACTGTACAACGGCCACCTTGCAGGAAAGTCTTAGGTTCCTCAACGGACCAAGGCTTCCTGCAAAGTTGTTTGACATTGCCTGGCTGTCATTCCATGGGAAGCTTTTTGTCAGAGGCAATTTAAAGTTCCTGAGTGTTCTAGATCGCATGTGTCCCTTGGGCTGTCAGCAGGAGGAGACTATGGAACATTTTATAACCGAGTGCTGGGGAGGGCGACAGATATGGCAGGAGATAGCCAGCAAGCTAAAAATCCCAAGGCTGCAGTCTCTGACCTACCCAGACATTGTATATGGTGTGACATCACAGGTAGCTGACATTGACCGGGGGACCCTGCATTTGATTATAACCATCGTTAAATACTATCACTGGCAGACAAGAACAAGAGTGTCCATCCATAGTGAGCCCTTCAACCATGAGAAAGCCGTAAACCTCATCCTGTCGGAGCTAAGGTGGGTCAGATCTATAGAAGTTAGGAGAAAGGGCGGGAATGAAAAATTATGGAAGAATGTATATTTGGAGTAATTTCTGGTTCATGTATCCTGGAATTATGTTTATTTATTCATCTTTTCTCCCATTTATTTGCAATGGACTCTTAAGTTAAAGTTATTATAAACTTAGTATTTTGATGATATGTATTATTTCAGTTTAATAATTGTTTGTTCATTCTCATTTCGGAATGTACTATTGTATTTTTGCTTGTTTTATACTAATAAAAATTGCCTCCTATGTACAAGAATATAACTACTATAATACTGCCTCCTATGTACAAGAATATAACTGCTATAATACTGCCTCCTATATACAAGAATATAACTACTATAATACTGCTCCTATGTACAAGAATATAACTACTATAATACTGCTCCTATGCACAAGAATATAACTACTATAATACTGCTCCTATGCACAAGAATATAACTACTATAATACTGCCTCCTATGTACAAGAATATAACTACTATAATACTGCTCCTATGTACAAGAATATAACTACTATAATACTGCTCCTATGTACAAGAATAGAACTACTATAATACTGCCTGTTATGTGCATTGATATAACTGCTATATTCTGCCCCCTGTCATCTGTATATCGTTGGCCTTTGCTCACTGATTTCCGGACGTGTCGCTTCCTCTCCGGTGTCTCTGGTAAATGGTATACCGTCATCTTGTACACAGCGGCCTCTTGTTCCTTCGGCTCCGGTGACCTTATCATCAGTCTTACTCATTGTCAGCTCCTGGAAGAAGCGGCGGTGTATGTTGCATATCTGCCTGTAATTAGCCCCGGCCTCCCGCGTGCAGACAGGTAGGTAGGAGCTGGGACGGGTGTTGACAAGGACACGGCCGCCACTAATGAAGTGCTCCGTTTCGCTCCTGATCTTCTATATTGACTTGTACATAAATTTAAATGTTTTAATCAATCATTTCCATTCTCCTCCTCGGGAAAGATGCAGAATTTCTTGTACTTTTCTTGTCATTTACTTTTCATGTTTCTTTTTTACGTCCATTAATTCTGTGTCTTGATTGTATCCGGAGAGAGATACTAAGCGAGAAATTACTGAAGGGCCTTGAAAGGTCACGGTGTTTATGAACTGTCAGCGGCGAGTGTTCTTCTCCTGATGATCGGAGATGTCAGGACCTCGGGTATCCATGTCTCCAGTCTTTTTTCTTCTCCACAAAAGGTTATATTTTTGTCATTTTGTTACTTTGTTGCGACTTGAAGAATCCGACTATTCTCACCTTCAGACCTAACTCCAATCTGAACGGAGACGTTGAGGTCCCACTTCAGGGCCCCTAGCCAACTGGCCAAATTTGTAAGACCCAAGACTTAGGCGTATTTCAGGCGCAGATGGCGGCACAACGGTAGGTTGCGCCAGGTCTAAAGTTGTGGGCGTGGCATGGGTGGGAAGGGGACAGGATGGCAGGCCCGTCTCATTCACCGTTTTCTATGCCTGTTTTAGGAGTAGAAATGTATAGCGAGGAGGCTTCTTACTATTAGAACTGGCGCTGGATGCGCAAAAGTTATGCAGAGGCCACCGCCAGCTATGGACCTTTAGTAAGATCGGCATCTAAAATGCTGTTCTTAATAAATGTGCCCCCAAGACTTTGATTATTTAGGCTTCAGCCCTGAAAATGGCAATTCTGGGCACTAGACACATGTATGCGCCTTCCTATGTCTGCACCGGAATTGACACTGCACACAGTGTAGGCGGAGCGAAAAGATCGGGATATGACTTGTGTCCTGACATCACTCTGTTGCCTGAGGTCTGTGTATACCTGGCTCCGGTCCTGTCATGACCCTGTTGCCAGTCGTTTGTATACCTGTTGCCGGAACTTGACGGTCCTGACATGACCCTGTTGCCTGAGGTCTGTGAATACTTGGAGCCAGTCCTAACATGACACTGCTCACCGAGGACTGTGTATACCTGGCACCGGTTCTGACATGACCATGTTGCCTGAGGACTGTGTATACCTGGTGCTGGTCCTGACATGACCCTGTTGTCCGAAGGCTGTGTATACCTGGTGCTGGTCCTGACATGACCCTGTTGTCCGAAGGCTGTGTATACCTGGTGCTGGTCCTGACATGACCCTGTTGTCCGAAGGCTGTGTATACCTGGTGCTGGTCCTGACATGACCCTGTTCCCTGAGGACTGTGTATACCTGGTGCTGGTCCTGACATGACCCTGCTCACTGAGGACTCTATACCTGGTGCTGGTCCTGACATGACCCTGTTCCCTGAGGTCTGTGTATACCTGGTGCTGGTCCTGACATGACCCTGTTGCCTGAGGACTGTATGCCTGGATCTGGTCCTGACATGACCCTGCTCACTGAGGTCTGTGTATATCTGGCACCGGTTCTGACATGACCTTGCTCACTGAGGTCTGTGTATACCTGGTGCCGGTCCTGACATGACCCTGTTGCCTGAAGACTTTGTATACCTGGTGCTGGTCCTGACATGACCCTGTTGCCTGAGGACTCTATACCTGTTGCCGGTCCTGACATGACCCTGTTCCCTGAGGACTGTGTATACCTGGTGCTGGTCCTGACATGACCCTGTTCCCTGAGGACTGTGTATACCTGGTGCTGGTCCTGACATGACCCTGTTCCCTGAGGACTGTGTATACCTGGCACCGGTCCTGACATGACCCTGCTCACTGAGGACTGTGTATACCTGGTGCTGGTCCTGACATGACCCTGTTGCCTGAGGACTCTATACCTGTTGCCGGTCCTGACATGACCCTGTTGCCTGAGGACTCTATACTTGGTGCTGGTCCTGACATGACCCTGCTCACTGAGGACTGTGTATACCTGGTGCCGGTCCTGACATGACCCTGCTCACTGAGGACTGTGTATACCTGGTGCTGGTCCTGACATGACCCTGCTCACTGAGGAATGTGTATACTCGGAGCCAGTCCTGATATGACCCTGTTGCTTGAGGACAATGTATACCTGGCGCCGGATCTGTCACACGAAGCCCTTACCCTGATTGTGTTTTTCATACTGTCAGATTTTATGGCCAGACCTTTTGGGTCTCTGATCCTTCGATTCTAGCCGGATAAGAGTCCTGAAAGGTCACATAAATGATTGTTTGGGTGGCACAGACTGGTGACTATTGGCGGTATACCACCAGCATCAGTACATCGGTGGGCTCTGCCTCTGCATGGGTTATGGACAGGGGTCTACATTCTGCGTCCTCTGATGTGACGGATCCTCCTCGTGAATATTTTGGGGCTCTTTGTGGATCTGACGTTCGGTCCCTTTGAGAAGTTTCCGTTTTTCTCATGGTGGTAACGTTCTGCAGACACCATTCAGCTTCAAATGAAGAGACAACGAGGAGATTTGGCGGCTCGGCCCTGCGGAGCGATGCTCTTAGATGTCAGAGTGTTACAGGACTGTGGCGAGGATTACTCACAGATCTGACGTCGTCTTTTATCCTGTTCATATTTCAGAAGCGCTGCCAGCCCAGACGTCGCACCGGCCAACACGACAGGACGGGCACCGCCTGATGAGAGCAGAAGGGTGCGCTGAAAATCTGGGCTCTGTGGCGGCCGGACCCCTGCAGAAAATCAGAGGAAGGGCTTCACTTTGTTACCAGGCTTTGTGCTCCGCACTTCACTCGCCCGGTGCTGCGTTCACCCGGATGACTCTTATTCCAGCTCCACGGGGCGTGATCTTACAGAGCAGCAGATAAAGCGGCGTCTGCTTGGACAATCCATACGAGGACAGACACAAGGCCTCATCCAGAGCAGAGACGAAGACGATGAGGCGTCAGCTTCGCGGGTTCAGATTCGGGGGCAGAGTCACTCATTTTGTCTTTAGAGAGCGCACGCTTAGAGCAGACGGTCTAAAAACTCTAAGGCCTCTTTCACACGGGCGTCATGTTTTTTGCCCGGATAAGAGGCGGGTGCATTGCGGGAAAATGCACGATTTTTCCGCGCGAGTGCAAAGCATTGTCATGCGTTTTGCACGCGCGTGAGAAAAATCAACATGTTTGGTACCCAAACCCGAACTTCTTCACAGAAGTTCGGGCTTGGGATCGGTGTTCTGTAGATTGTATTATTTTCCCTTATAACATGGTTATAGGGGAAAATAATAGCATTCTGAATACAGAATGCATAGTATAATAGCGCTGGAGGGGTTAAAAAAATAATAATAATAATTTAACTCACCTTAATCCACTTGATCGCGCAGCCGGCTTCTCTTCTGTCTTCTTCTTTGCTGTGCACAGGAATAGGACCTGTGGTGACATCACTGTACTCATCACATGGTCCAATCACATGGTTCTTCACCATGGTGAGGGACCATGTGATTGGATCATGTGATGTGACATCACCACAGGTCCTTAGCCAGCAGCTCAACATTACAGAAGAAGACAGAGATCCGCAACTACGCGATCAAGTGGACTCGGTGAGTTAATATTTTTTATTTTTAACCCCTCCATCACCATTTTACTTTGCATTCTGTATTCAGAATGCTATTATTTTCCCTTATAACCATGTTATAAGGGAAAATAATACAGATCGGGTCTCCATCCCAATCGTCACCTAGCAACCGTGCGTGAAAATCGGACCGCATCCGCACTTGCTTGCGGATGCTTGTGATTTTCACGCGGCCCCATTCACTTCTATGGGGCCTGCGTTACGTGAAAAACGCTGAATATAGAGCATGCTGCGATTTTCACGCAACGCACAAGTGATGTGTAAAAATCACAGCTCATGTGCACAGCCCCATAGAAATGAATGGGTCAGGATTCAGTGCGGGTGCAACGCGTTCACATCACGCATTGCACCCACGTGGCATACTCGCCCGTGTGAAAGGGGCCTAACACAACGAGCATACAGCCATTAAAAGATTGACCAAGCGGTCACACTAGACTAAACAAATCTGAGTCTGATCTTAGGAGGGACGGGGAGGATTACTCCAGCAACCAAGTCCAGCAGTGGCCAAAAACATCTGCCATGGTTCCCCGCACTTTCTCCACATTTTCTGGATCCCAACCTGTTAACCCTTTCAAGCCCGGAGTTATATATATATATTTTTTTGTGTGTGTTTTTGTTTTGCGCTCCCTGCCTTCCCAGAGCCATCACTTTTTTTATTTGTCTGTTCACATATGCAGGACAAGTTGTGCTTTCCAACGCCACCATTTAATATTGCATATGATGTAGTTGGAAGCAGGGAAAAAAATTCTAAATGGGGTGAAATTGCAAAAAAAACGAAACAATTCCACCACAGTTTTAAGTTTTTTTTATTTTTTATTTACGACGTTCGATGTACGATAAAACTGACTGGTTACTTTTATTCTACAGGTCATTATGAATCCAGCGATACCTTATATGTATAGTTTTTCTTGCGTCTTGATAGTGCTAAAAAAATTAAAAGTGTGAAAAAAAAATCTGTTTTATTTTTTTGTCACCATATTTTGACCCCTATAAATTTTTTGTAGTTATGTGTACGGAGCTGTACGGGGGCTCATTTTTTGCGGGGCAATCGAAACTTTTCATTGATACCATTCTGGGGTGCGTGTGACTTTTTGATTGCTTTTTATTAAAAAAAATTGTACAAAATGAAGCGACTAAAAACGGCGAATAGGCCATTTGGATGCTTTTTTCCGTTTTGCTGTTTGCCGTATGGGGAATATATTTTTTTCGCACATTGCAACACCCATGATGTGTAATTATTTTAAAAAAATGTTCTTTTTTTTATTTTGGGAAAAGGTGGGTGATTTGAACTTTTATGTTTTTATTTTTATTTTTTACTTTTTTTTATTTTTTTTTATCATAGACTCCAGTGCACTTGCATTGGAATCTATGATGATTTTGCTACTTTCCTATGGAGCCCTATTATAGGCAAGGGCTTTACACGAAATACTATGCAGCGGCCTCCTGTCATTCACAAAGACGGGGGCTGCTGCACACATGCTCCGGCTCCTCCGATCGCTGCATGGGTGAGCCGCAGCATTACCGGAAGCGTGCGCTTCTGGTGTTTCACGTGCTAAGATGCAGTGGTCAGGATTGACCACGGCATTTGAGGGGTTAAATGTCTGCAATCGGCACCTGCTTCAGACTTACCAAAGCTGGCAGGGAGTCTAAAGCAGGAGGGTGCTCTGGCTTGCAGGCAGGCAGCAGCGGTTCTCAGAGGTGGGTGGTGGGTGGCAGGCATACAAACGTGCGGCTGGCTGGGTGGAAGGGAGGGCAGCCATTCAACCGTGTAGGGTGGCTGAGCAAGAAGGCAGGCAGCCATACATACGTGCCTCAGCAGTAGGAACCCCCACCACCGTCAGGGAAAGAGTGGAATAGCACCAGGGCCGTCTTTAATATTGTTTGGAGTCGGACCCCAGGCAACCCTACAGATAATCCCCCCGCACCCTTGTACTTGTTCCGCTGATCCGCTCTGTACTTGCGAGCTGCGCGGGCAGGAGTTCGGTCACTTTGTGCGCAATCTCGTTGTGACGAAACCAACCTCGTCACGGTGTTTTGGAGGGGGCTGTTTGCCAGCCTCCTGCCCCAGGATTACGGCCCTTTGAGATACTTTTTCTAACTTTTAAACCCCTGAACCTATTCAAGTGAATTTTGGATAGGTTTGTCCCCAAGTTATACTGGTTAAATTGATGTAAGTTCTATGTATGGACAATGTAAACTCACAAAGCTGTAACAATTTATAATAAGTGTAACTTGTCAGCTTGGGAGATAGTTGAGCGGATAGACAGAGGGGAGGAATATGCTGGGTGTGTCTCTATTGTCCCATTGTGTGATTAAATGGTGATGTCTGTCCTGTTGTCTCCACATGTGTATTGGCGATTTCCCTTTGTCCTGAGAGATAATTGGATTGCTCCTCGGTTGTCTCTGGGGCAGAGAGGAGGAAACCATGATGCATTGTGGGGATGTGTTGTATCTGTCCTGTGTCGCAGTCTTCCTTCTGGTCCCCTAGGGGCGTGTCAACCAGATGGGGACCTGCATAAATACGGGCGGATAGCCCTCAATAAAGTGTTGCTGTTTTTACATTCAACATCCTCGTTTCATGTGTGTGGGGATTGCTATACGTGTATACTCTCCTGGCTATTACTACTAGCTCTTGTAAGAGCTGTTCCTGGTTCCTGTGGTGGTATCGGTGTCGAGCGGAGTGCTTGGAGTCCCCGGGAGGCACTGGGAGCATCCATTAACGGAGGTACCCGGTCGGGGTGCTAGGAGATCCGTTACATTGGTGGCAAGCGGCGGGATCGTTCTCACAGCCAGAAGGACAGCTACAGGAGACACCATTCCATGGATTTTACTATTTGAGAGCAACGCATGTCCCAGTACAACGACCCTGACAGCACCAGAATGGAAACAGCAGTGGAGTACGATGAGGGTGTCATGGATGACCGAGATGCAGTCCGCAAAGGCATCTGGTACCAGGTACTGGGTATTGTGGAGTATATGCGGGACGAGAGACTCCCCACAGAAGACAAGCGGTTGCTGAAGCGAGTAGCCCTGCGGATGCCCTTCCTGGGAGAGCAGCCCCGGGAGGAATGGGTAAAGGAATTGGAACGCCTAGCATGGCAGGAGCTGTGGCTGGAAGATGCCTACTAGGCGCTCTGGTGGTATGGGGCACAGTACCTACCCAGGACAGCTGAGCATGACAAGCCAGAGGGAGAGGAGTTTGATGGTCCTGGCTTGTTATGGGAGACTTTTTCAGAGCTGGAGTTTGGGAGCCCTACACAAGCCCAGTTCTGTGATCTCTTGGAATGGAGGGAGAGCAGGTATGACTGGGACGACACTCATGAGATTGAGCAGGACCTGGTCCACCTGGTGACCCGGGAGATGGAGCTGGAACAGGGCTACCAGCAGCTGTTCCACTCCAGTGAGAAGGCTCAGCAGGAGAGAAGACTGTCAGACCTACTAAATTTAACAGGTCCAGTATTTGGTTGTGGGTGGGCTGCCAGACTAACTCAGGTAACGACCAGTGTGAGGTCAGGTATCTGGTTAGTCTTCCCTCAGAGGGGGAGATGTGTGACAAAACCAACCTCGCCACGGTGTTTTGGAGGGGCCTGTTTGCCAGCCTCCTGCCCCAGGATTACGGCCCTTTGAGATACTTTTGCTAACTTTTAAACCCCTGAACCTATTCAAGTGAATTTTGGATAGGTTTGTCCCCAAGTTATACTGGTTAAATTGATGTAAGTTCTATGTATGGACAATGTAAACTCACAAAGCTGTAACAATTTATAATAAGTGTAACTTGTCAGCTTGGGTGATAGTTGAGCGGATAGACAGAGGGGAGGAATATGCTGGGTGTGTCTCTATTGTCCCATTGTGTGTTTAAATGGTGATGTCTGTCCTGTTGTCTCCACATGTGTATTGGCGATTTCCCTTTGTCCTGAGAGATAATTGGATTGCTCCTCGGTTGTCTCTGGGGCAGAGAGGAGGAAACCATGATGCATTGTGGGGATGTGTATCTGTCCTGTGTCGCAGTCTTCCTTCTGGTCCCCTAGGGGCGTGTCAACCAGATGGGGACCTGCATAAATACGGGCGGATAGCCATCAATAAAGTGTTGCTGTTTTTACATTCAACATAGAGCCTCGTCTCATGTGTGGGGGGATTGCTATACGCTGTATACTCCCCTGGCTATAACCCCTAGCTCTTGTAAAAGCTGTTCCTGGTTCCTGTGGTGGTATCAGTGTCGAGCGGAGTGCTTGGAGTTCCCGGGAGGCACTGGGAGCATCCATTAACGGAGGTACTCGGTCGGGGTGCTAGGAGATCCGTTACACTCGTCCTGCGGAGTGTGATCCTGCGAAACCCGTGATTGCACACCAAAGTGACTGAATTCATGCCCGCGCCGCCCCCAAGTATGGAGCGGATCAGCGGAACAAGTACAAGGGGGTGGGGGGATGAACTGTGGGTTGCTCGGGGTCCAGTCAATATTAAATACGGCCCTGGAATAGCCAAATAAAAAATAAAGAATTAAAGAATTTAATAGGGCCCTAATGCCCCTCCCCCTGCTGCTGCTCCCGGGCCCCTCCTCAGCTCGGGCCCCAAAGCAGGTGCTTCCCTTGCTTCCCCGATAGCTACGACACTGACTTCAGGTATGATATAAAGTAGTATTAGATGTATGATATCTGGTAGTACTAGAGGTATGATATTAAGAAGTACTAGAAGTATGATATCTGGTAGTAATAGAGGTATGATATAAAGTAGTAATAGAGGTATGATATCAGGCAGTACTACAGGTATGATATTAAGAAGTACTAGAGGTATGATATCAGGCAGTATGTGAAGTATGATATCAGACAGTATTAGAGTTATAATATCTGGTAGCACTAGAGGTATAATACTAGGCAGTACTAGAGGTATGATATCAGGTAGTACTAGAGGTATAATACTAGGCAGTATTAGAGGTATAACATCAGGCAGTACTAGAGGTATAATACTAGGCAGTACTAGAGGTATGATATCAGGCAGTACTAGAGGTATGATAAGAGGAGGTACTAGAGGAATGATATCAGGCAGTACCATGTCACGTAAAAGTGCCCCCATAGAAGAGAGCAGCTCATGTCGGCGGGACCTTCCTGTTCCATTATGTATAGAAGACGACTTTACCCCCCCCCCCCCCCCCGTCAGAGTTTTATCCGCTCGCCTGTTCAGGGTGAGTTGATTACAGCAATTAGCTAATCAGCCTCTTTCTTGTGATTAATCCTGAGAATCGTTCCTTCTATGCCCAGATAACAACATGAGGAGCTGAGAGTCACCTTGAAGTCAGCCACCAGATGGGGGGAGTAGTATATCATAATATCGCCCTGAACTATACCGTTACACCTCTACACAATGGAGTCCGTAAAACAATCCAAGTAATGTGGCGCCTCCACAAACTACAACACCTCACAGATTCTGCCATAAGAAAAAAACCATCATCTTTATTGAATCATTAAGTTAAAAAAATCTCAATAAACCACTAAAAAGAGGGAGAACCCCGTAGCCGCGCGGGATCATAGAGCTCGACTGTGGTAACATTGTAACAAGAATTACCATAAAGGGCAATGATTACACATCAAACCAATTACCGCTAGATAAACCTTAGGATACAAAGTGTGTCTAATACCGACCACGATGGCTCCTGAAGCCCCAATGCTGTTCGTGGGGGGGGGGGGGCAGCCTCCTGTTTGCATTGTCCAAATATATCTCCCCAATTAGATCTGTCAGCCAATCATATGGGTCACCAGACTGGGGAGAGGCACTGCGAATCCAGAATAACAGATCACCCCCGGATCACAACCAGTGTTCCCTCTAAGCCTTGGCAGCTGCTGAGCGGGGTCGGCTGAGAGATGGGCAACGCTTAGTCAAAAGTGAGCGATAGGACAACCAAACAAGAGATTATCGTCGACACATTGGCCAAACATCAAATCTAGCGTACTAAGTAAGACAAGCATGGTCCATGTAACTGCAAGGTGTAGAACTTATACCGGCTAATAGCCGCGGTTTTTCCGCAGAAGAATCCGCTCAAAATCCACATGTGCAGGTAGTATTTAGGGGGGGGGTTCATCTGGCTGCAGTGTTATTAAGCTCAGTGACGTGCCTGGGGGGGGGGGGGGGCGAGGGTGCCGACTCTTAGGGTTCATTGCTGGAGCGCAGGGAGCTGTGGTCCTGTCACCCAGCTCCCCGCGCTCTGTCTCTCCCGCACAGAATGGTGAAGCAGGAAGATTCTCCCCGCTCCACCATTCAGCCTGCAGACAAAGATCACGCTGCTGGCCTGTGTGGGCGGAGCCTGCAGCCCAGAAATCTGCATTAGCTCTGCCCACACAGTGCTGCAGAGCGATCTGTGCCTGCAGGGAAGAGAGGACTGTGATCATCAGGAACAGGACAAGGTGAGTAGGTACTGTGGTCCTGTCACTCAGCTCCCTGCGCTCTGTCTCTCCCGCACAGAATGGTGGTGAAGCAGGAAGACTTCTCCCCGCTCCACCATTCAGCCTGGAGACAAAGATCGCGCTGCCGGCCTGTGTGGGCGGAGCCTGCAGCCCAGGAGTCTGCATAAACTCCGCCCACACAGTGCTGCAGAGCGATCTGTGTCTGCAGGGGAGAGAGGACTGTGAGCTTCAGGAACGGGACAAGGGGAGTAGTTACTGTGTTTTTTTATTTAATAGAAGGCATTTCTACCATGGATGGGGCACAGAGGGCAAAATTAATACAAAGGGGGCACAGAGGGCATTATTAATACTACAAAGGGGGCACAGAGGGCATTATTACTACAAAGGGGGCACAGAGGGCAATACTACTACAAAGAGCATTACTAGTATTAGGGGGGCACAATGGGCATTACTACTATGGAGGGGGAACAATGGGCATTACTTCTATGAAGGGAGCGCAGAGAGCATTACTCTTGTAAAGTGGGTGGGCATAACTGTTATGGGACACTGAGTGGGCATTATTACTATGAAGGGGCAGAGAGGGCATTATTACTGTTATGGGGGCACAGTGAGGGCATAACGACTCTCAAGGGGCACAGAGAGGGCATTACAGCTGTGAAGGGGGCACAGTGAAGGGATAAGTACTTTAAAGGGGCACAAAGTGGGCATAACTACTGTGAATGTTGTACCGTGAAGGCATAACTACCTTGAAGGGGCAAAATATGGGCATAACTACCATGAGAGGGCATATATTTGGACAAAACTACTGTGAAGGTTGTACAATGGGTGCAATACTACTGCAAGGGGGTAAAACTTTTGGTGGGGAATGCCAGAGAATGGACCCGCCCCGGGTGCCAAACACCCTAGGCACGCCACTGATTGAACTAAAAAAAATTGCCACGAAAGGATTAATACATTGCGTGGGAATCCAGTCTGGAGCAAGATGCAAGGGGTTTCATCTGAATAAATTATTGGCTCAAAAAAAAAAAGTAATAGTCAGTAGGAAAATATTGTACAGTGATTGCATTTGTCATGCAAATAAGCAATAGAATTCGGCTAAATGCAGCCTCAAATGGGACTACAACCCACTGCATCCTGCACATGACGGACAACATGGGCTATGCTACAGTTAACCAGTGACCAACCCAGGAGTTGAGTTATTTTATCCTAATGAGAAAGATTTCATAATCAGGATTTGGAGAAGGGGCAGAGGGATAGCAGAGCAGGGAGAGCCTGGTGCTGCTACTAGGGGGTCATACCATGGGGGAGATCATGGCCAGTGTTCCCTGTAAGCTGAGTCCCCAGCAGCCTGGTACTGAACCAATGACCAACCTGTCCAGCTCCTGCTCCATCAGCCTTGGTGCCATGATCTCCCCCATGGTATGATCCCCTAGTAGCAGCACCAGGCTCTCCCTGCTCTGCTATGCCTCTGCCCCTTCTCCAAATCCTAATAATGAAATCTTTCTCATTAGGATAGAACACAATGATGTGAGTGAGAGGAACTAGCAAAAAATCAAGCCTACCCCAAACAGTGTGCTAATTACCAATCTACCATCTAGCTAGAAAATGCACCTGTAAACAATAGGCGTCAGAGTGCCCCCATAAACAGTGGTAGTCAGACAGTGCCCCCATAAACAGTGGTAGTCAGACAGTGCCCCCATAAACAGTGGTAGTCAGACAGTGCTCCCATAAACAGTGGTAGTCACACAGTGCCCCCATAAACAGTAGTAGTCAGACTGTGCCCCCATAAACAGTGGTAGTCAGACTGTGCCCCCATAAACAGTAGTAGTCAGACTGTGCCCCCATAAACAGTGGTAGTCACACAGTTCCCCCATAAACAGTGGTAGTCAGACTGTGCCCCCATAAACAGTGGTAGTCACACAGTGCCCCCATAAACAGTGGTAGTCAGACTGTGCCCCTATAAACAGTGGTAGTCAGACAGTGCCCCCATAAACAGTGGTAGTCACACAGTGCCCCCATAAACAGTGGTAGTCACACAGTGCCCCCATAAACAGTGGTAGTCACACAGTGCCCCCATAAACAGTAGTAGTCAGACTGTGCCCCCATAAACAGTGGTAGTCAGACAGTGCCCCCATAAACAGTGGTAGTCACACAGTGCCCCCATAAACAGTAGTAGTCAGACTGTGCCCCCATAAACAGTGGTAGTCAGACTGTGCCCCCATAAACAGTAGTAGTCAGACTGTGCCCCCATAAACAGTGGTAGTCAGACTGTGCCCCATAAACAGTGGTGGTCAGACTGTGCCCCATAAACAGTGGTAGTCAGACTGTGCCCCTATAAACAGTGGTAGTCAGACAGTGCCCCCATAAACAGTGGTAGTCACACAGTGCCCCCATAAACAGTTGTAGTCACACAGTGCCCCCATAAACAGTGCTAGTCAGACTGTGCCCCCATAAAGAGTGGTAGTCACACAGTGCCCCCATAAACAGTGGTAGTTACACAGTGCTCCCATAAACAGTGGTAGTCACACAGTGCCCCCATAAACAGTGCTAGTCAGACTGTGCCCCCATAAACAGTGGTAGTCAGACAGTGCCCCATAAACAGTGGTAGTCACACAGTGCCCCCATAAATAGTGGTAGTCACACAGTGCCCCCACAAACAGTGGTAGTCAGACAGTGCCCCCATAAACAGTGGTAGTCAGACTGTGCCCCCATAAACAGTGGTGGTCAGACTGTGCCCCCATAAACAGTGGTAGTCAGACTGTGCCCCCATAAACAGTGGTGGTCAGACTGTGCCCCCATAAACAGTGGTAGTCAGACAGTGCCCCCATAAACAGTGGTAGTCAGACAGTGCCCCCATAAACAGTGGTAGTCAGGCTGTGCCCCCATAAACAGTGGTAGTCACACAGTGCCCCCATAAACAGTGGTGGTGAGACTGTGCCCCCATAAACAGTGGTAGTCAGACTGTGCCCCCATAAACAGTGGTAGTCACACAGTGCCCCCATAAACAATGGTGGTCAGACTGTGCCCCCATAAACAGTTGTAGTCACACAGTGCCCCCATAAACAGTGGTAGTCACACAGTGCCCCCATAAACAGTGGTAGTCACACAGTGCCCCCATAAACAGTGGTAGTCACACAGTGCCCCCATAAACAGTGGTAGTCACACAGTGCCCCCATAAACAGTGGTGGTCAGACTGTGTCTCCATAAATAGTGGTAGTCACATAGTGCCCCCATAAACAGTGGTGGTCAGACTGTGCCCCCATAAACAGTGGTAGTCAGACTGTGCCCCCATAAACAGTGGTAGTCACACAGTGCCCCCATAAACAGTGGTGGTCAGACTGTGTCTCCATAAATAGTGGTAGTCACACAGTGCCCCCATAAACAGTGGTGGTCAGACTGTGCCCCCATAAACAGTAGTAGTCAGACTGTGCCCCCATAAACAGTGGTAGTCACACAGTGCCCCCATAAACAGTGGTAGTCAGACTGTGCCCCCATAAACAGTGGTAGTCACACAGTGCCCCCATAAACAGTGGTGGTCAGACTGTGTCTCCATAAATAGTGGTAGTCAGACTGTGCCCCCATAAACAGTGGTAGTCAGACTGTGCCCCCATAAACAGTGGTAGTCACACAGTGCCCCCATAAACAGTGGTAGTCACACAGTGCCCCCATAAATAGTGGTAGTCACACAGTGCCCCCATAAACAGTGGTAGTCAGACTGTGCCCCCATAAACAGTGGTAGTCACACAGTGCCCCCATAAACAGTGGTAGTCACACAGTGCCCCCATAAATAGTGGTAGTCACACAGTGCCCCCATAAACAGTGGTAGTCACACAGTGCCCCCATAAACACTGGTAGTCAGACAGTGCCCCATAAACAGTGGTAGTCAGACTGTGCCCCCATAAACAGTGGTAGTCACACAGTGCCCCCATAAATAGTGGTAGTCAGACTGTGCCCCCATAAACAGTGGTAGTCAGACTGTGCCCCCATAAACAGTGGTAGTCACACAGTGTCCCCATAAACAGTGGTGGTCAGACTGTGCCTCCATAAACAGTGGTAGTCAGACTGTGCCCCCATAAACAGTGGTAGTCAGACTGTGCCCCCATAAACAGTGGTAGTCAGACTGTGCCCCCATAAACAGTGGTAGTCAGACTGTGCCCCCATAAACAGTGGTAGTCAGACTGTGCCCCCATAAACAGTGGTAGTCAGACTGTGCCCCCATAAACAGTGGTAGTCACACAGTTCCCCCATAAATAGTGGAAGTCAGACTGTACCCCCATAAACAGTGGTAGTCAGACTGTGCCCCCATAAACAGTGGTTGTCAGACTGTGCCCCCATAAACAGTGGTAGTCACACAGTGCCCCCATAAACAGGGGTAGTCACACAGTGCCCCAATAAACAGTGGTAGTCAGACTGTGCCCCCATAAACAGTGGTAGTCACACAGTGCCCCCATAAATAGTGGTAGTCAGACTGTGCCCCCATAAACAGTGGTAGTCACACAGTGCCCCCATAAACAGTGGTAGTCAGACTGTGCCCCCATAAACAGTGGTAGTCAGACAGTGCCCCCATAAACAGTGGTAGTCAGACTGTGCCCCCATAAACAGTGGTAGTCACACAGTGCCCCCATAAACAGTGGTGGTCAGACTGTGTCTCCATAAATAGTGGTAGTCAGACTGTGCCCCCATAAACAGTGGTAGTCAGACTGTGCCCCCATAAACAGTGGTAGTCACACAGTGCCCCCATAAACAGTGGTAGTCACACAGTGCCCCCATAAACAGTGGTAGTCAGACTGTGCCCCCATAAACAGTGGTAGTCAGACTGTGCCCCCATAAACAGTGGTAGTCACACAGTGCCCCCATAAACAGTGGTAGTCACACAGTGCCCCCATAAATAGTGGTAGTCACACAGTGCCCCCATAAACAGGGGTAGTCACACAGTGCCCCAATAAACCGTGGTAGTCAGACTGTGCCTCCATAAACAGTGGTAGTCACACAGTGCCCCCATAAATAGTGGTAGTCAGACTGTGCCCCCATAAACAGTGGTAGTCAGACAGTGCCCCCATAAACAGTGGTAGTCAGACTGTGCCCCCATAAACAGTGGTAGTCACACAGTGCCCCCATAAACAGTGGTGGTCAGACTGTGTCTCCATAAACAGTGGTAGTCAGACTGTGCCCCCATAAACAGTGGTAGTCAGACTGTGCCCCCATAAACAGTGGTAGTCACACAGTGCCCCCATAAACAGTGGTAGTCACACAGTGCCCCCATAAATAGTGGTAGTCACACAGTGCCCCCATAAACAGTGGTAGTCAGACTGTGCCCCCATAAACAGTGGTAGTCACACAGTGCCCCCATAAACAGTGGTAGTCAGACTGTGCCCCCATAAACAGTGGTAGTCAGACTGTGCCCCCATAAACAGTGGTAGTCACACAGTGCCCCCATAAACAGTGGTAGTCACACAGTGCCCCCATAAATAGTGGTAGTCACACAGTGCCCCCATAAACAGTGGTAGTCAGACTGTGCCCCCATAAACAGTGGTAGTCACACAGTGCCCCCATAAACAGTGGTAGTCACACAGTGCCCCCATAAATAGTGGTAGTCACACAGTGCCCCCATAAACAGGGGTAGTCACACAGTGCCCCAATAAACAGTGGTAGTCAGACTGTGCCCCCATAAACAGTGGTAGTCACACAGTGCCCCCATAAATAGTGGTAGTCAGACTGTGCCCCCATAAACAGTGGTAGTCACACAGTGCCCCCATAAACAGTGGTAGTCAGACTGTGCCCCCATAAATAGTGGTAGTCAGACAGTGCCCCCATAAACAGTGGTAGTCACACAGTGCCCCCATAAACAGTGGTAGTCAGACTGTGCCCCCATAAACAGTGGTAGTCAGACAGTGCCCCCATAAACAGTGGTAGTCACACAGTGCCCCCATAAACAGTGGTAGTCACACAGTGCCCCCATAAATAGTGGTAGTCAGACTGTGCCCCCATAAACAGTGGTAGTCAGACTGTGCCCCCATAAACAGTGGTGGTCAGACTGTGCCCCCATAAACAGTGGTAGTCAGACTGTGCCCCCATAAACAGTGGTAGTCACACAGTGCCCCCATAAACAGTGGTGGTCAGACTGTGCCCCCATAAACAGTGGTAGTCAGACTGTGCCCCAAATAAACAGTGGTGGTCAGACTGTGCCCCTATAAACAGTGGTAGTCAGACTGTGCCCCCATAAACAGTGGTAGTCAGACTGTGCCCCCATAAACAGTGGTGGTCAGACTGTGCCCCCATAAACAGTGGTAGTTAGACTGTGCCCCCATAAACAGTGGTAGTCAGACTGTGCCCCCATAAACAGTGGTGGTCAGAATGTGCCCCCATAAACAGTGGTAGTCAGACTGTGCCCCCATAAACAGTGGTAGTCAGACTGTGCCCCCATAAACAGTGGTGGTCAGACTGTGCCCCATAAACAGTGGTGGTCAGACTGTGCCCCCATAAACAGTGGTGGTCAGACTGTGCCCCCATAAACAGTGGTAGTCAGACTGTGCCCCCATAAACAGTGGTGGTCAGACTGTGCCCCCATAAACAGTGGTGGTCAGACTGTGCCCCCATAAACAGTGGTAGTCAGACTGTGCCCCCATAAACAGTGGTGGTCAGACTGTGCCCCATAAACAGTGGTGGTCAGACTGTGCCCCCATAAACAGTGGTGGTCAGACTGTGCCCCATAAATAGTGGTAGTCAGACTGTGCCCCATAAATAGTGGTAGTCAGCCTGACACAGGATAAAACCACTCTAGCCTCTAAGATGACGCCGCCAACTCTGCTTCCTCATTACCTCGCCCTGCTGCTGCGTCCTCTTCCGGTCAGATAAAGAAGCAGGAGGCAGCAGTAGTGCGGCAATATGTGGTAGGCTGCGCCCGCTGAGCCGCACTCAGAACCAGGACGTATTGAAGAAGTCATCATGAGTGCGGGCATATTGCCCGCAGGGTGAGCGGCGCGCTGAACGGACATTATAAACTCGTGAGCTGGGGCACAATAATTGCTGTGAGGCCGCACACCCACACAGCTTAGAGGGAACACTGTTTACAACCCCCCACTCACTGACTGTGAACCCCTCGACCACCGAGGGTCTACTCATCATAAATACGGTGGAAGAAGAAACAACTGACCATTGGATTAGTGACGTGTCATCGGACGTCTCAGGGTGGAGGTGTTGAGGGTCCGGTGCAGCCTGAATCACGTTCACTAAGGGTATTCTAATCCTATATGTTGACAGTTATGCAATAGTTGTGGATATCACCTCCACGACCCTAACCTATGAGGACCACGAGGTTCTATGGCTTCCAATCTTTGACCATTTCCATGACCTCAATTGACAAGATTGGCCATCTACTTTTCCATTGCATTTGAAGGGGAGCCAAAAATCGTGAAACTTTTTTTTGGGAGGAGGGGTCACTTTTTGCTTTGATAAAAAGTAAAGGGGTCTTCCCATCTTATCGCACCTCCTAGACTGAAGCCTATGTCTAACATACTGGTTGCGTATAAGTGGCGCTTTCCATTGACTTCTAGGTTACAGAAAACACCTCTGTGGTGGCCAGAGGGTAGACAGTGTTTGTAGGACCCCCGTTCTGTACAGAGGAGCAGGTCCCAGAGGGGGATCCCACATCTATCGGACATTTATGGCATATTCACAGAAAGGGCCATAAACATGCTAGAAATCTAAAACCATATTTTTGAAAAATAAATCAAATTAAAAACATAAAATAAAGGAAAATAGAATTGTCTGACTTCTGTCGCTATCTCTGCTCGCAGAAGAAGCAACTCAGTTTCCAGAATTAAGCGAATCAGCAGAGAATGAACTTGTTTTTGTTTAAAATCTTTTGTGTGAATGAAGCGCGGGCCACGAAAGCCGACAAGGCCGCTCGTGTTTTGTGCATTTCATTTTATAATTTTCAAAATCATCATTTAAACTCCCCAAAGGAATTATTTATTTGAACTTAAAAACTGAAAACCACAAAAATTTCAAATTTTCAGCTCATTTCTCATTGTATTTTTTTATTTCCTTTTTGACCTTGGCCTTATTCACAACAGCCATTGATTCCTCCAATGTTCCATTTATGAGTTCAATAAGGACCATGTAGATGAAAAGGGATGAGGTGGGTTGGAGTCTTTTCACTGCTTGTGCCATGCTACGTGCTGCTGCACAGGGCACAGTCTGCTGCATTTCTTGGGCCTTACACCTGCATACACTACTCACAAAAAGTTTGGGATATTTGGCTTGTGGTTTAAATTTCAGGATAAGCCTAAAATGACCTCTAACCTTTACAGGAGAACTTAATGTGACCTTCTCTAAACTTCTGAATGCACGTGTCCAACTGTTCAATGTTTCAGTACTTTTTGCACAACTTGCTGTTCTCTAACGAGGAGCTTAACGGCAAAATTCACAACAGGAGTTTGATCCTTGAATCGTCCAACAAATTTCCTGGTTTAATTAGAATTGGTATTTAAACAGTCCTCCTCATCATGCTGCTCACATTTTGACATCATGAGACCAGGATGACACCTAACAATTGATCAGCAGTACCTTGCCATTGTGAGGCATCAAGCAGGATGTTCTCAGACGGATGTAGCCCCTGAGCTTAGAGTGTCACAGAGTGTTATCAGAGACACAGAGACTGGAAGAGTCACAGAAAGGCAGAGAAGTGGACGTCCTTTGGCCACATCCCACACTGATGACCGCTTCATTGTGAACGATACCCTGCGGAACCGGATGATGAATGCCACACAACTCCAGGCACGTAAGGGAGATGAGAGGACCCAATTGTCATGTCAGACCATTCAAAGCCGTTTACATCAGCGTGGTCTGCGCGCTAGACGACCTGCAAGGTGTCATCGTCTTGCATGGGCCAGGGAGCATCTACACTGATTGAGGGGCCAGTGGGCCTAAGTGCTGTTCACTGATGAAAGTCGATTTACTCTGAGCAGAAATGATGGCCGCCAACGAGATCGGAGACGTCAAGAGGAGCGCTCTGCATCAGCCACTGTTATCACCAGACGAGCCTATGGTGGTGGTGGTGTTACAGTGTGGGCAGGTGTGTCTAGTCCATACCGAACTGCCCTACACTTTGTGAATGGTCCAGTGACAAGCCCGTACTACATGAAGAACATCATTAAACCAGTCATTGTGCCTCTGCATGAACAACACAGGCCTAATGTCATCTTCATGGAGGACAATGCATCAGCGCATCGAGGTCGCATCATTAGGGAACGGCTGCTGGAGACTGGGGGACCTCAAATGAAGTGGCCTGCACTTTCTCCAGACCTGAATCCCATTGAAAACCTATGGGATCAGCTGAGTCGCCATGTATAGGCTCCTAACTTTGTACCCCAGAACCTCAATGACCTGAGGGCCGCCCTTCAAGAAGAATTTGGGATGCCATGCCTCAGAAGACAATAAGGCGACTTGTGAACAGCAGGAGACGTTGTTGTAAAGCTGGAATTGATGCCCAAGCCCACAGGACAAGTTCCTGAGACACTGACATTTTGTGGGGGTGTACCCAGCACTGGGGTGGTCTTCTACTTAAATGCCCGAATTCCATGATATAATAATATCACTGGAGCCGGAACTTTTTACATTTTCCATAAATTTCACCCAAAAGAAAAAATATCCCTAACTTTTTGTGAGTAGCGTATATGTCTCTCCAGCTCATATACATGTTATATGCTGTTACAATGAGGGCGAGGTGAGGGGCGAGGGGACTGATAACGGCATTTTATAATTTCCTTTGTTTCCCTAGGAAATGATTTGCCGGCTGGAGCGCCCGGCTCTTTATGGCACATCTCGCTTTATGACCGTGGTCTGACAGACTGCTCCTCAGCACTTTTTCTTGCCCACAACTGCAGCAGAATGTTAAAGATGAATCCCAGACAAGAAGAAGAAGAAGAATGTCTATGTCTGTGAGACACGGTTCAGTCTTATCTCTGGCTGGGGGCACTTTCTAAATGAAGCGCTGATCAATGTGTCAATACGTGTGTGGCCTAATGTGGCGAGCCAGGCGGGAGGAAGCTCCTGGTCGCTGCTTTACCGGAGAGATCTCGGCTCCATCGGATTTCGTCAGCTCCATTCATTTTTCATTTATTGCAAGGGAAATGAATCCTCCCACTTCATGATCGGCTCGCCCGGCGCTATAATGAGATTGGCAGCTCCTGGCATCGCAGGCCGCCTAATATTTTTTTTTTGCACTTGTGATAATTCATCTCAGAGAATTTTATCAGTGAAATTTCCTTATGTTGACAGTGTAGCCGAAGGCAACAGAACTACGATAGCGGCGTGCTCGAGGAATGTGCTGTGGAATGGGACGCCCGCCAGAATCTTAGTAATTCTGTGTAGTAATATTAATAATGTATCTATAACAAGGAAACCCGCCTCTAACATGCACAGTACCTCTCAAGGCCGTCCTCACAGTTCTGTAAAGGTTTTCCTGGGACAACACTGAAGATCTGACACTTTGATACAATGTAATATAGTCAGTGGACGGCTGGTAGAACAGTGTCAAACAAAGTGCAGAGGATGCAGAGCCGAGCCTCTAGGTGCAGAGGATGCAGAGCTGAGCCTCTAGGTGTAGAGGATGCAGAGCTGAGCCTCTAGGTGCAGAGGATGCAGAGCCGAGCCTCTAGGTGCAGAGGATGCAGAGCCGAGCCTCTAGGTGCAGAGGATGCAGAGCCGAGCCTCTAGGTGCAGAGGATGCAGAGCTGAGCCTCTAGGTGTAGAGGATGCAGAGCTGAGCCTCTAGGTGCAGAGGATGCAGAGCCGAGCCTCTAGGTGCAGAGGATGCAGAGCTGAGCCTCTAGGTGCAGAGGATGCAGAGCCGAGCCTCTAGGTGCAGAGGATGCAGAGCTGAGCCTCTAGGTGCAGAGGATGCAGAGCTGAGCCTCTAGGTGTAGAGGATGCAGAGCTGAGCCTCTAGGTGCAGAGGATGCAGAGCCGAGCCTCTAGGTGCAGAGGATGCAGAGCTGAGCCTCTAGGTGTAGAGGATGCAGAGCTGAGCCTCTAGGTGCAGAGGATGCAGAGCCGAGCCTCTAGGTGCAGAGGATGCAGAGCCGAGCCTCTAGGTGCAGAGGATGCAGAGCTGAGCCTCTAGGTGCAGAGGATGCAGAGCCGAGCCTCTAGGTGCAGAGGATGCAGAGCCGAGCCTCTAGGTGCAGAGGATGCAGAGCCGAGCCTCTAGGTGCAGAGGATGCAGAGCTGAGCCTCTAGGTGCAGAGGATGCAGAGCTGAGCCTCTAGGTGCAGAGGATGCAGAGCTGAGCCTCTAGGTGCAGAGGATGCAGAGCCGAGCCTCTAGGTGCAGAGGATGCAGAGCCGAGCCTCTAGGTGCAGAGGATGCAGAGCTGAGCCTCTAGGTGCAGAGGATGCAGAGCTGAGCCTCTAGGTGCAGAGGATGCAGAGCTGAGCCTCTAGGTGCAGAGGATGCAGAGCTGAGCCTCTAGGTGCAGAGGATGCAGAGCCGAGCCTCTAGGTGCAGAGGATGCAGAGCCGAGCCTCTAGGTGCAGAGGATGCAGAGCCGAGCCTCTAGGTGCAGAGGATGCAGAGCTGAGCCTCTAGGTGCAGAGGATGCAGAGCTGAGCCTCTAGGTGCAGAGGATGCAGAGCTGAGCCTCTAGGTGCAGAGGATGCAGAGCCGAGCCTCTAGGTGCAGAGGATGCAGAGCTGAGCCTCTAGGTGTAGAGGATGCAGAGTTGAGCCTCTAGGTGCAGAGGATGCAGAGCCGAGCCTCTAGGTGCAGAGGATGCAGAGCCGAGCCTCTAGGTGCAGAGGATGCAGAGCCGAGCCTCTAGGTGTAACGGCAACACCCTCGTTGCTCCTAGAGGCTCATTTGCATAGATTGACACAAGGGCACATACGAACAGGAGACCAACACTGATGCTTTTAGCTGCCAAGACACAACAGGTCAGTAAGTTCCGTAGGTACAGATCTGCTGACAGATGCACTTTGAAGGGATTGATTCATGGTTGCAGTACCAGACCTAGCCACATGTATGAGAGTGGCGCTGTAGAGGGGGCTGCTCGGTTCATGCTCTGTGGGTTGACATTCAATGTAATTTACAAGCTGGGTCTTGTCCAGAATAAGGCGACTTAGAATTTGATAATTGGTTCTCATTCTCTGTCATGTTCTCTGTTCTCAAACCTTTACAATGCCTTCGGCACATGGGTGGGAGCCTCTGCTATATCTTCATATGACAGCATGTAGCCGTGGGGCGGTATACTTGTATACTGCACTTTCATCCATCTGTCCCTGTTACAGCGACAATTCCCTATAGAGCACAACAGAGAAACATCCAGGAAATCTGCGCCATCTAAAGCTCCGAGCCCCGGGCTGTTTACTCCCATACATCCCACCAGCCGGGAGGTCGATGGGCTGGAAGAACGGGGGGGGGGGGGGGTCAGTTATAATTGGGACTTCATTCATTATAAGACAAGGCATCATAAATCAATGCAACAATGTATCAAACAAATCACAAGTCCTCACGCTCGCTTACATACAGGAAATCTGCGCCATCTAAAGCTCCGAGCCCCGGGCTGTTTACTCCCATACATCCCACCAGCCGGGAGGTCGATGGGCTGGAAGAACGGGGCAGGGGGACCGGGGGGGGGGGGGGTCAGTTATAATTGGGACTTCATTCATTATAAGACAAGGCATCCCAAATCAATGCAACAATGTATCAAACAAATCACAAGTCTTCACACTCGCTTACATACAGAAATATACAGCTAATGACATCAGCGGCGACGTCTACAATCTGAAGATGAGCCCTCTAGGTCTGTAGGACTCTGATGAGCCAAAAATTCTGGCCAAATATGAGAATTTTACTATTTATAAATATAGACAGGACTCAGGGGCGGACACAGCAGAGAGCCCCTGTGCATGGAATGTGCCTGCCCCCCCCAAGCCAAATTCTCAACCTAACCTATTCTGTCCTAACATTACTTATAGCAATACAGAACATACAGGGTAAGGCTATGTTCACACCTGCGGCACTACGCTCCGGCCACCTGATCCGGCAGAGAATGCAAGGAATCGGCCGGCCGTGTCCCGCTGATTCTCTGCATTTTTGCCAGATTGTGGCCGATCTCTGCCAGACCCCATTATAGTCAATTCTGTCTGCATCCAGCAGCGCCGGATCCAGTGAATTCCAGCCGGCGGTTCTCTGCCAGAATCACTAACGCAGATGTGAAGGCAGCCTAATACTGCGCCACATACCTCGTACATCCACCCTAATACAGCGCCATATACCTCGTACATCCACCCTAATACTGCGCCACATACCTCGTACATCCACCCTAATACTGCGCCACATACCTCGTACATCCACCCTAATACTGCGCCACATACCTCGTACATCCACCCTAATACAGCGCCATATACCTCGTACATCCACCCTAATACTGCGCCACATACCTCGTACATCCAGGGTAATACAGCGCCACATACCTCGTACATCCAGGGTAATACTGCGCCACATACCTCGTACATCCAGGGTAATACAGCGCCACATACCTCGTACATCCAGGGTAATACAGCGCCACATACCTCGTACATCCAGGGTAATACAGCGCCACATACCTCGTACATCCAGGGCAATACAGCGCCACATACCTCGTACATACAGGGTAATACAGCGCCTCATACCTCGTACATCCAGGGTAATACAGCGCCACATACCTCGTACATCCAGGGTAATACAGCGCCACATACCTCGTACATCCAGGGTAATACAGCGCCACATACCTCGTACATCCAGGGTAATACAGCGCCACATACCTCGTACATCCAGGGTAATACAGCGCCACCTACCTCGTATATCCAGGGTAATACAGCGCCACATACCTCGTACATCTAGGGTAATACAGCGCCACATACCTCGTACATCCAGGGTAATACAGCGCCACATACCTCGTACATCCAGGGTAATACAGCGCCACATACCTCTTACATCCAGGGTAATACAGCGCCTCATACCTCTTACATCCAGGGTAATACAGTGCCTCATACCTCGTACATCCAGGGTAATACAGCGCCTCATACCTCGTACATCCAGGGTAATACAGCGCCTCATACCTCTTACATCCAGGGTAATACAGTGCCTCATACCTCTTACATCCAGGGTAATACAGTGCCTCATACCTTTTACATCCAGGGTAATACAGCGCCTCATACCTCTTACATCCAGGGTAATACAGCGCCTCATACCTCTTACATCCAGGGTAATACAGCGCCCCATACCTCTTACATCCAGGGTAATACAGCGCCCCATACCTCTTACATCCAGGGTAATACAGCGCCCCATACCTCGTACATCCAGGGTAATACAAAGCCTCATACCTCGTACATCTAGGGTAATACAGCGCCACATACCTCGTACATCCAGGGTAATACAGCGCCCCATACCTCGTACATCCAGGGTAATACAGCGCCTCATACCTCTTACATCCAGGGTAATACAGCTCCCCATACCTCTTACATCCACCCTAATACAGGTCCACATACCTCGTACATCTAGGGTAATACAGCGCCACATACCTCGTACATCCAGGGTAATACAGCGCACATACCTCGTACATCCAGGGTAATACAGCGCCACATACCTCGTACATCCAGGGTAATACTGCACCACATACCTCGTACATCCAGGGTAATACAGCACCACATACCTCGTACATCCAGGGTAATACAGCGACCCATACCTCTTACATCCAGGGTAATACAGCTCCCCATACCTCTTACATCCACCCTAATACAGGTCCACATACCTCGTACATCCAGGGTAATACAGCGCCTCATACCTCGTACATCCAGGGTAATACAGCACCACATACCTCGTACATCCAGGGTAATACAGCGCCACATACCTCGTACATCCAGGGTAATACAGCGCCACATACCTCATACATACAGGGTAATACAGCGCCTCATACCTCGTACATCCAGGGAAATACAGCGCCACATACCTCGTACATACAGGGTAATACAGCACCACATACCTCGTACAAAAATGTGCCCTGAAAATAGGGCCCTCAAAGTGCTCCTCACCTCCATAGTGCCCCCCATATCTGCCAGTATATAAGATAGGGCCCCAGAAGATGCCCGCGTACAGCGTCAGGTCATAGTGCGCGCTGTACGCAGTCAGGCTGGAGGAGACCAGGGAGGAAGCGGAGTCGGAGGGGTAAGTAAGCGCTTACTGCCACCGCCTCCGCCTCTCTCTTGCAAAACCAGAGGGGGCCCATTCATACTAGTGAGAGCTTCTGGAAGCGCTCGCTAGTATGAATGGGCCCCCTCACACGCCGGGCCCCTGTGCAGCTGAACCGGCTGCACAGGCGATATGTCCGCCCCTGACAGGACTGTGGGTGCAGAAGGGGCTCTCTTGGCACCAAATTTAGCCCATTGTGCCCCAGCAGGGGTATAACCTTATCACCTGCAGTGACCATCGCTGATATGTGTTTAAAATTTTCAGGGGAAAAATGACTACATTGAACCAGAGAGAACATCTGGAAAACCCTCCAGAAATCTCCAGTCTCCGCTAAGGTCCGTGTAATGAATGGAGCAGGCAGTTCCTCCTGGAACATCACTTGGGGTTCAGAAGCTCCACTCATTCGTTTGTGGCTCTTCTTTAAGGTGGGTGTGCTCCTCTAACACCTTGAATCTTCTCATGGTCCTTGAGACTTCACCAGGAGCGACAGTTCGTTTGTGCTAGGTCCTGCAACAAAGTCTTGGTTGCATTACCGACTACGCCAAGATGTAATAAATGGAGTCATGCTTCACCTGGCTTATCATGTGTTCGGTAGAGTGGGTCTTCTTTCAGTTTGGTATGCTCCCCCACCATGTGAAATCCCTCCCGCTCTTCCCAAACTTCATCTGGAGCAACAGTTCATTTGTGCTAGGTCCTTCAACAAAGTCTTGGTTGCATCATCCTGCCAACTACGCCAAGATGTAATAAGTGGAGCCATGCTTCACCCTGGCTTATCATGTGTTTGGTAGAGTGGCTCTTCTTTCAGTTTGTTGTGCTCCCCGACCATGTGAAATCCCTCCCGCTCTTCCCAGACTTCAGCTGGAGCAACAGTTTATTTGCACCAAATCCTGCACCGAAGTCTTGGTTGTTCATTGGTGCCTCTGGTTGCATCGTCCTGCCGACTACGCCAAGATGTAATAAATGGAGTCATGCTTCACCTGGCTTATCATGTGTTCGGTAGAGTGGGTCTTCTTTCAGTTTGGTATGCTCCCCCACCATGTGAAATCCCTCCCGCTCTTCCCAAACTTCATCTGGAGCAACAGTTCATTTGTGCTAGGTCCTTCAACAAAGTCTTGGTTGCATCATCCTGGCTTATCATGTGGGAGCAGAAACCCAACTCATTGGTTCAGAGGAGCAGATCTACTACTGAAGAGGAACATCGATGCTTAGCTCGCATCTGTAATAAACCCTTGAAGAATGTTCTATGGATGGAGGTCTCAAGGTTGGACAGACAACACAGGCCTCATTATATCTAGAATAAACTAGGAAGACCATCATACGACGGTCACACAGGGTAGTAGTCCTGTGATGATGGTGGTGGTGGTGAGTGGAGTTCAGTCTACATGTAAATGGCACAAAACAGTAACAAAATGCAAGGTCTGAATCAGCCTCAAGGTTAGGACTTGACCCAAAGAGAGAAACCACATCAGAACCTGCAACAAGTTGTTCCCGCTGAAAAACCATCATGTCTGAATACAGCAGCGAGAAGCTCCAGCAGAGACCAGAAGCCTGAGGGCGGACTATGGGGTACAAAGGTGGAGTGGCCAGTTATCTGTAAGGGGGCACTTACTTTTATCACTTTTGGAGAACGCTGTTATCAATAATTGTAAAATGTGTTATGTTATTCTTTAGACTCCCTTTGTATAGATTTTGTGTAAGGGGTGAATACTTTTTCAAACCCCACTAGTCAAGATGGAAGTGACTGCACTATTATAAAAGACTGCAAATTCTATCAAACTCTGAACACATGTTAATGGCTGGATACCTGTCCATCCAGTGTGTGAAGCTTCAGTGTAAAGTATTATGGATAAATATATTAGGTGAATGGTACAGGTGTTATATTACAGCCTGAGAACATGAATGTGTCACTGTGCGCCAGTCTGGTTGTGAAATAGGGGTCGGTCCATGGGGCTATCCTAGGTGCTTAATCAGAACAATGATTCCCACCCTGAAACACAAGG
This sequence comes from Bufo gargarizans, assembly GCF_014858855.1. Taxonomy (NCBI): domain Eukaryota; kingdom Metazoa; phylum Chordata; class Amphibia; order Anura; family Bufonidae; genus Bufo; species Bufo gargarizans. Next base: position 277,517 of record NW_025334134.1, on the reverse strand, counting down.
AAAATTCTGCCAGAAATGTGTTCAAATCTAAAGTTTCTTTATTGTTTTATCCATGGTTTATTATTGACTGCTTGAGCCTTTGGGCAATGCCGGGGGCCCTTGGACAGAGGGCCCAGGAGCCCATTGCCCAGTTATGGCACACCTTCAAGATGGGGAGCAGAGCATCAATGCAAGCGGCAATTGCTGTATTACTAACCCAAATGCTGGATATGTTGTTATAGCCCCTGTCTGCTTCACTCCCCACCATGCTTGCTGTCAGTGAATGAGAATATTCCTGTTGATATCCAGAGTCTGACTTGACTTAGTTCTGTTCTCACAATTGATGGATTTGTTGCAATGTCTAGTCAATCCTCTGTGAGAAGAACACATCAGCAGTCAGATCTCCCCTGTCTTGATTTGATTGATACAATGTATCAGTCTGGAGTCCACGATTGTCCAGACTTGATACATTGTAACAAGTTCCCTGTGAGAAGCAGGAAATCTTTTTTATCCCTTCTCCATTTTTCACCTATAGCCGCTTGCGGTTGATGGATGATCTGCACACATTCCCATAAAATCATCAAAAAGATAATTGTAATTTCAAACAAGATGCTTCAGTGGAATGAGAACGGCTCTCAGCGGCGCCATCTGTGGAGAAAATGGAGCTGTAAATAATAATTAATTCATTCCAATTTATGGAGGCAACAAGCGGGATGTAAAAACTCAGTCAGCGGCAGATAGAAGACGCAGAAAAATCAATCCCCTGTACAGACCTTCATATTATAACCCCTCGTGTATCCAGAGCAAGGGAGAAGCGCAGAGGATTCTTGCTGACCCCCACTGACAATCACATAGACAATGCATCAGTGTTATATATCTTGCGATCAATGCCAGTAGGTCTGTGTAAAGTTTTTAAAGGGACATGTCCAAGCCTTTCATAAATGTACACTATCTTTATTTTCTGTTATTCCAGCAGGGGATTGAGTGTCCGAAGTGTACACAGAGGCTGGCACACAGGATCTGTGCTCCCTTAGAGTGTCCGTAGTGTACATAGAGGCTGGCACACAGGATCTGTGCTCCCTTTGAGTGTCTTTACTGTGCACAGAGGCTGGCACACAAGATCTGTGCTCCCTTTGAGTGTCCGTAGTGTACACAGAGGCTGGCACACAGGATCTGTGCTCCCTTTGAGTGTCCGTAGTGTACATAGAGGCTAGCACACAGGATCTGTGCTCCCTTTGAGTGTCCGTAGTGTACATAGAGGCTGGCACACAGGATCTGTGCTCCCTTTGAGTGTCCGTAGTGTACATAGAGGCTGGCACACAGGATCTGTGCTCCCTTTGAGTGTCTGTAGTGTACATAGAGGCTGGCACACAGGATCTGTGCTCCCTTAGAGTGTCTGTACTGTACACAGAGGCTGGCACACAAGATCTGTGCTCCCTTAGAGTGTCCGTACTGTAGATAGAGGCTGGCACACAGGATCTGTGCTCCCTTTGAGTGTCCGTAGTGTACATAGAGGCTGGCACACAGGATCTGTGCTCCCTTTGAGTGTCTGTAGTGTACATAGAGGCTGGCACACAGGATCTGTGCTCCCTTAGAGTGTCTGTACTGTACACAGAGGCTGGCACACAAGATCTGTGCTCCCTTGGAGTGTCCGTACTGTACATAGAGGCTAGCACACTGGATCTGTGCTCCCTTAGAGTGTCCTTACTGTACATAGAGGTTAGCACACAGGATATGTGCTCCTGTAGAATGTATGTACTGTACATAGAGGCTAGCACACAGGATCTGTGCTCCATTGAAGTGTCCTTACTGTACATAGAGGCTGGGACACCTGATCTATGCTCCCTTAGAGTGTCCGTACTGTACATAGAGGCTGGGACACAGGATCTGTGCTCCCTTAGAGTGTCCTTACTGTACATAGAGGATGGCACACAGGATCTGTGCTCCCTTAGAGTGTCCTTACTGTACATAGAGGATGGCACACAGGATCTGTGCTCCCTTAGAGTGTCCGTACTGTACATAGAGGCTAGGACACAGGATCTGTGCTCCCTGAATTCATGGTTACTGAATAGTTCCTACACCATAACAGTCTGTGACTGTAGTGATGCCTCACCAACAACTATGGGGGTCATTTATTAAGATTGGCATTTTAGACGCCAGTCTTAATAACCCACTGTGCTGGCACCGGCCTCCATATGTTACTGGCCTCTACATAACTTTGGCGCATCCACCGCTGGTCTAAATGTAAGACAGCTTCCTTGCTGGCTTAAATTTAGACCACTTTCTACCCTAAAACAGGCATAGAAAATGATAAATTATACAATCGGCAACTATATCTTTGGGGTCACATTATTAATGTTTTGGTCTGCGAACAGTATTGCCCAGTTACTGGCTGAAATCTATAGGCTGGAACAACTAGCCATAGATTCTTGCAACTAGTTTTGGAAAACATGTTGTTTATTTTATTTCATGGCAAATTTTAGATATTATTGTATGTTGTTTCTGACTTTTTAAATACATTTGTTATATTCATATTTAAGGAGTTGTTCCAATCAATCCAGATAGTGGTGTGCCCCCCATTGTTTACTGTAATTGACATAAAATCTGTTGGGACTCGGGTACCCTAATTGGAGGTGCACCCACGTTTTTTCCAAACCACTTTTATAATCTGCCATTGGATTCAGCACAAGTTGACCGTGGAAGGACACATAGAAGGAGTTGGGAATGCAGAGAGATGGAGGCAGATGGACCTTGTAACAGACTGGGTTAAATCCAGCTCAGATCTTCTTAGGGCCCCAGAAACTGAGGAACTAATTTATAAGATGGAACCTTTGGGTGAATAGATGACAACCAAACCCTGTCTCCCAGGGAAATTTGTGGAGGAGCTCTTTGCCTCTTGTCTACAGATCTCTTTATGGATGCAGACGGTGAAATCAGGGAAGCCTTGGTCTCCTTCTAGATCTGCACATTTTTGGGTAAAGGGAGACCAGGGTGCTGTCCATAAACAATAAAGAACGGAGACTTTTCAGCAGACTCATTGGAATGGATGTTGAGGCAGAACTTGGCCCAAGGGAGCAGGGACACCAAGTCATCTTACCTAGAGGAGAAGAAGAAACAAAGATAGTTTTCTAGAACCTGGTTGATTCTCTCCACGTGTCCATTGGATTGTGGATGGCAGACATAGTTTCTGGAGATGGGCTCAATGGTTTTACAAACTCCAGGATAACCAGCCACTTAGACTTATGTCCCTAGGAGAGAATGTGCCTTTGTCTGGCCAGAGTAACATACAGTACGTCTTTCTTGGAGGGATGTGTTTAATCTGCACTAGTGCAACAGACACAATGCAGGGTCGATGATGAGCTGGGGTTCCTCTACCCAGTTCATATGATCAAATGAGATAAAGAGGGCATCAACCTTGATACCCATGTCTGCTGGATGAAAATACAGGATGAAGACAAAGTGAGCAAAGAACAATGACCACTGAGCTTGACGGTAGTTGAGACACTGGGCATACTGGAATCCTGGATATAAGTCATTTTTTTATGGTCGGTGCAGATCATGACTCACTCCCTCCAGAAGGTGACACCATCTAAATTGCCAGAAGTTCCCTGTCCCCAATGCAGTACTTGCAATCAGCTAAGGAGAATGCCTTTGAAAAGAAGCCACAAGTGATCATTGTACCAGAAGAACCCTTCTGGGTGAGGACAGCTCCAGCACCACCGAAGAGGCATCTACCTCCGAAAAGGACTGTTTGGTAACATCTGGAGAATGAAGAATAGATGCAGAGGTGAAAGGTTTCTTTAGAGACTGGAAGACAGGCCCAACCTCAGGAGTCCACTTCTTAACATCAAATCCCTTTAAGGTGAGAGAATTGATAGGAGCGGTCATGGAGGAGAAATGTGGTATAAATAGTGGACAAACCAAAATAATCGCTGAATAGACCAGGACGGAGCCACTCCAAGACTGCTGACAACTTCTTGGGATCCATAGAAATGCCCTTAATTTAGCTCAGGAAAGTTAAGGATTTCATGTAAAACTATTTTCAAACTCAGCAAATAGCTGATTCTCAGGCAGACGCTGGAGGACTGTGCGGACATGTCTGTGATGCGTAGTCATTTTAAGGGAGACCAGAATGTTGTCTATATAGACCACCACAAACGTACGGAAGATCCTGGAAGATAGCATTAGCAAATTCCTGGAAGACAGTGGGCTTGTTACATAGACTAAATGGCATAATGACATATTTTCTGTGTCCATCACAGGTGTTAAACGCCATCCTCCATTCATCTCCCGATCATGGATAACGTTGTATGCCTCACAGTTCCGGTTTTATAAAAACCTTGGCTCCATGCATCATGTCAAACAATTTGGAGATCAACTGCAGGAGATACTTATTCATGATGGTGATTTTAGTCAGGCTGCAGTAGTCAATGCATGGCCAGACAGAACCGTCCTTTTTTTAATGAAGAAGAACCTGGCTTCCACTGGAGAGGTAGACTTCCATATAAAGTCCCTTTCCAGGTTCTCGTTGACATATTCCCACACAGTCTGGGTCTCTGGCAGAGACAACCAATAGACCAGGCCACGAGGAGGAGAACAGCTGTAGCTCAGAATGGTTGTACAGACGCCAAGCAGCGCGAGTGGCAGGCAGAACTGCAACATAGTATCTGCCCAAATTCCAGTCCACAACTTCAGGGTGATCACAGCACTCAACAACAATCTGGCTGTTGTGGGTGCTCGTCTGGATGGCTCCTGACAGAATGCCGACGCCGGTGTCCTTTCCATGTGGGCATAACTAGGCCTGATGAAGGGCTACTGTTTAGACCGAAACGTTGCCATAATTTGTTGTGCATCATGTCCGGCAGAATACAATTTACAAATTATTTCATCATATCATCTGGAGTGCTGTCTGATTATACTAAGTCTCAAATTACAGTCCACGACAGTGCAGACAGAGCCAGTACAGTCCCAGAAGAAGACGATTGGTAGACACAGACAGGATGTAGGATGAAGCATTCTCCATGTGGACTGAACCCACTTGAAGTTCCAAGGGCATGATGATGTACTGGATGGACGCAGGAAGGGCCATCCCTTTGAAAGATGTCACCACCAAGGAGTTGTCTAGGTAAATGGTATGGGTTCACCAAGGCCTGATGCAGGAAGTTTCCTACCAAAAAACAGTCCAGGAATATCTGTACAGTAAAGCAGTCTTGCTGCAGGATAGCAACACAAGTAGAGTCAGTTTTGAAGAGAGCTGATCTTCCCTCAGGGTCATCTCTCCTACTGACCTTAGGCTGTTGAGTTTTCATGCCTTGAGAGGACAGGTACGGACATAGTATCCCTTGGCTTTACAATACATACACAGGTGCTGGCTCTCCTCTTCAGACAGCTTGACCCAGTCGACCTGCAAGGGTTCCTGTACTGGAGCCGGAGGTAAAGGAGTTAAGGGTCTCTGGAAAGATGGTGACAGCCTTGAGGCACCCCTCTAACATGCTGGCTCCTTGGCATGCTCCTAGAATCGGAGGTCAATGTGGGTAGCAATGGAAATCAGGCCCAAAAATAGGTCATCAGTATCTGATCGGTGGGGTCCGAAACTCTTGCAGATGCAGAAGAGGAGAAGCAGCTGTTGTAGTTCAGCCAGGTTACTCAAAGACCCTTTGGAAGGTGGTCCGAAATTCCTGAAGGTTGTTGGTCAGAGGATCACCAGGCAAGAGCTTCTCCTGTCAGGGGGAGCCGTTGAAGGCTACTTTAGCCCGTTCAGTGGGGAACTGCTGTAGCTGAAGCTCACAATGTAATGTGCACTGAATGATGAATCTTCATCATAACTTAGGGTCCCCTTCAAAGCGAGGAGGAAGTGACAGATGTAAACCCGAACCGCCTTAAACAGAGACTGGCAGAGGTGTTGGTGCAGGTGCTGTGGCTTGAGGTTGCAGCACCGCAGTGGCAATGGTCAGGGCACTCAGGCGAGCAGAGATGTTATGCATATAAGATAGTAGTTTATCCTGGTTACCATGCTGGCAATTCAGTTTTTGGACTACTTCAAGCAGGCCCATTTAGGAGGGTCAGTTGATTCCATGGACTAAGCAAATTGCAATGATCAGTGAGTGTGGGACCACTGTCAACAAACTGGTTTGACCATGGAGATCAAACACCAATGCTGGGTATTAAAGGATCAGGTAAAACCCAGAGTCAGTAAAAGGCTAAGGTTGGGACAGGCAGAGTTTTTGCAAATCTGTGAAACAAGTCCGAAGTTCAGGACAGGCATCTCAGGGTCAGAACAATGATCAGGCATGAGTCATGTCAGGCAGCAGAGGGTCAGAATACTTGAATCAAGCAGAAGTCGGTACACGTCAGACAAGCAGATTATAGCTGCTGGTATACACTCACCAAGAATTATTAGGAACACCTGTTCTATTTCTCATTAATGCGATTATCTAGTCAACCAATCACATGGCAGTTGCTTCGATGCATGTCGGGTTGTGGTCCTGGTCAAGACAATCTCCTGAACTCCAAACTGAATGTCAGAATGGGAAAGAAAGGTGGGCTACAACAGCAGAGGACCCCACCGGGTACCACTCATCTCCACTACAAATAGGAAAAAGAGGCTACAATTTGCACGAGCTCACCAACATTGGACTGTTGAAGACTGGAAAAATGTTGCCTGGTCTGATGAGTCTCGATTTCTGTTGAGACATTCAAATGGTGGAGTCCGAATTTGGCATAAACAGAATGAGAACATGTACCCATCATGCCTTGTTACCACTGTGCAGGCTGGTGGTGGTGGTGTAGTGGTGTGGGGGGTGTTTTCTGGGCACACTTTAGGCCCCTTAGTGCCAATTGGCCATCGTTTAAATGCCACGGGCTACCTGAGCATTGTTTCTGACCATGTCCATCCCTTCATGACCACCATGTACCCATCCTCTGATGGCTACTTCCAGCAGGATAATGCACCATGTCACAAAGCTCAAATCATTTCAAATTGGTTTCTTAAACATGACAATGAGTTCACTGTAATAAAATGGCCCCACAGTCACCAGATCTCAACCCAATAGAGCATCTTTGGGATGTGGTGGAACAGGAGCTTCGTGCCCTGGATGTGCATCCCTCAAATCTCCATCAACTGTAAGATGCTATCCTATCAATATGGGCCAACATTTCTAAAGAATGCTATCAGCACCTTGTGGAATCAATGCCACGTAGAATTAAGGCAGTTCTGGGGGAAAAAGGGGGTCCAACACCTTCTTAGTATGGTGTTCCTAATAATTCTTTAGGTGAGTGTATATAAAGGAAGCTCGTAAACCTATTGCTCAGGCAGAGAGTCGGCCAAACAGCACATCAGATATAGCAGAGCTGATTAACACATTAGGAGCAGCTGCACACAGAACCAAAGAAGGATTAACCCTTGCAATACTGCAGAAAGAGACGAGGTTTAATAAAAAAATACCTCCAATAGGCACACAGGACAGAGGCGCCTGGCCATGCTTCCAGAGAGCTGGACCTGTGACAGAGTGAGTGGAGCAGTGCCTGAAGCAGTGGGGCAGTGGCGGGCACAGGCTGCTGATGTAACACAAACAGAATGTAACTGAAGTAATAACACACAAATAGTTGCGTTGTTTTTGTCTTTTATTAAGCACATTTAGAAAACATCCACAGTACAGGAAGAAAAATAAGTGAACCCTTGAATTTAGAAGTAGATTCCCCTTAAGCTGCGATCACCTCTACCAAGGCAGGGGGCATGATGAAAAGTAGAGGGGCGTCATTAGTCCAGGTGCAAAAACCTGCCTCCTGGTGTTCGAATACTTTATTTGCATAATTTTAAAAGTTAATTTTTCTCAGCAACGATACCACCAACAGGCATAGGGTAAGACAGGTATCATTTTAATCAGCGCCATCAACCCTTCAGGCCATATGACTGGTGGGGTATGATTGATCACTGGTGACACTGCTGCTTTAAGGTCAGGACTTTTCAGGTCATTCCCTAGCATCTCCATAGGATTACAGTCAGGACGCTTCAAGTCATTCCACAGCATCACCATAGGTTAAGAACAGGACTCTTCAGGTCATCCACAGCATAGCCATAGGGTTAAGAACAGGACGCTTCAGGTCATCCACAGCATCACCATAGGGTTAAGAACAGGACTCCTCAGGTCATCCACAGCATCGCCATAGGGTTAAGAACAGGACTCTTCAGGTCATCCACAGCATCGCCATAGGGTTAAGAACAGGACTCTTCAGGTCATCCACAGCATCGCCATAGGGTTAAGAACAGGACTCTTCAGGTCATCCACAGCATCACCATAGGGTTAAGAACAGGACTCTTCAGGTCATCCACAGCATCGCCATAGGGTTAAGAACAGGACTCTTCAGGTCATCCACAGCATCGCCATAGGGTTAAGAACAGGACTCTTCAGGTCATCCACAGCATCGCCATAGGGTTAAGAACAGGACTCTTCAGGTCATCCACAGCATCGCCATAGGGTTAAGAACAGGACTCCTCAGGTCAACCACAGCATCACCATAGGGTTAAGAACAGGACTCTTCAGGTCATCCACAGAATCACCATAGGGTTAAGAACAGGGCTCTGCAGGTTATCCACAGCATCACCATAGGGTTAAGAACAGGGCTCTGCAGGTCATCCATGGCATCGCCATAGGGTTAAGAACAGGACTCTGCAGGTCATCCACAGCATCACCATAGGGTTAAGAACAGGGCTCTTCAGGTCATCCACAGCATCGCCATAGGGTTAAGAACAGGACTCTTCAGGTCATCCACAGCATCGCCATAGGGTTAAGAACAGGACTCCTCAGGTCAACCACAGCATCACCATAGGGTTAAGAACAGGACTCTTCAGGTCATCCACAGAATCACCATAGGGTTAAGAACAGGGCTCTGCAGGTTATCCACAGCATCACCATAGGGTTAAGAACAGGGCTCTGCAGGTCATCCATGGCATCGCCATAGGGTTAAGAACAGGACTCTGCAGGTCATCTACGGCATCACCATAGGGTTAAGAACAGGACTCTGCAGGTTATCCACAGCATCACCATAGGGTTAAGAACAGGACTCTTCAGGTCATCCACAGCATCACCAAAGGGTAAGAACAGGACTCTTCAGGTCATCCACAGCATCGCCATAGGGTTAAGAACAGGGCTCTGCAGGTCATCCACCACATGTCTACAGGGTTAGGAACAGGACTCTTCAGGTCATCCACAGCATCACCATAGGGTTAAGAACAGGACTCTTCAGGTCATTCCACAGCATCACCATAGGGTTAAGAACAGGACTCTTCAGGTCATCCACAGCATCACCATAGGTTAAGAACAGGACTCTTCAGGTCATCCACAGCATCACCATAGGGTTAAGAACAGGACTCTTCAGGTCATCCACAGCATCACCATAGGGTTAAGAACAGGACTCTTCAGGTTATTTACAGCATCACCATAGGGTTAAGAACAGGGCTCTGCAGGTCATCAATGGCATTGCCATAGGGTTAAGAACAGGACTCTTCAGGTCATCCACAGCATCACCATAGGTTAAGAACAGGACTCTTCAGGTCATCCACAGCATCACCATAGGGTTAAGAACAGGACTCTGCGGGTCATTCCACAGCAGCACAATAGGGTTAAGAACAGGACTCTTCAGGTTATTTACAGCATCACCATAGGGTTAAGAACAGGGCTCTGCAGGTCATCCATGGCATCGCCATAGGGTTAAGAACAGGACTCTGCAGGTCATCCACGGCATCACCATAGGGTTAAGAACAGGACTCTGCAGGTCATCCACGGCATCACCATAGGGTTAAGAACAGGACTCTGCAGGTTATCCACAGCATCACCATAGGGTTAAGAACAGGGCTCTGCAGGTCATCCACAGCATCACCATAGGGTTAAGAACAGGACTCTGCAGGTTATCCACCACATGTCTACAGGGTTAAGAACAGGACTCTTCAGGTCATCCACAGCATCACCATAGTTTAAGAACAGGACTCTTCAGGTCATCCATAGCATCACCATAGGGTTAAGAACAGGACTCTTCAGGTTATTTACAGCATCACCATAGGGTTAAGAACAGGGCTCTACAGGGTTAAGGTCAGGACTTTGCCATTTCAAAATACAAATCTTCTGTTTTACCATTCCTTCTGGCTTTTTTATGTGCTTTGGGTCATTGTCTTGTTGCATCAGCCGACATCTCTTCATCTTGAGGTAATGGACCTTAGTAATCAATGCAGAAATCCAGGTTGGCACGGGAAAACGGTTGTCATGGCTCGGCAATGTAGAAACCAAACAAGTGAATGTGAGAAGGTTAACAATATATATATGAGGCTGAATTGATGAGTTAACTGCAAACCCTCTCAGAGGTTCGATTTTTTTATTTTATTTTTTGGTGGAGGGAGAGGTGTCGGGGGAGGGGGGGGGGGCCTCAGCAAACTAAAATCACATTTTCTCCAGTTTTCTGGCCTGGTGGGGGATATTATTATGTAACGAATCTGACTCCTCCATTTGTTTCATGGGTCTCTGGGGTCTCCATGATTTCGACTTCTCATTAAGATTCCACTTTGGTGCAGACTTCAGAATTAGCGAGATTATTGTCAGCACCAGATCATTTGTTTCTTTGTGACAATTTGCAGCCTAATTTTTCACAGTGAATTTCTCGTCGACACTTTGGAATATCAATGCGTGTCGTTAATTTTAATGAGCGATTTACAGCGGTAACCAAGACAGAACAGCTGCTTTATGTGTGTGATCCAGACAGTGAGAAGATGGGTGTCAGGGGCTTGGCACGCGCCTGCCGTCTGCAGAGTCCCCCAACTTCCCGGGATTCTGAGAGGCAATTAATAAGCAGGCGATACCCACCTCAGTGCAGTCTGACAGCAATCTCCTGCTCCTCACCGCTATACACTCTAGGACATGTTCGGCAATTATGACAACTGGTGTGGCCCAATAACTTCATTTCTGGCATTGTACATGAGCCCTCCTCAACCCAGGAGGCCTCATCTCAACCCTCGTCTTCTGGGCACTACCTGTTATAGTCTGTTTCTGCCTGTCTCCTGATTTGAATCCTAGCCTAGCCCTGACTAACGCCTTGCTCATAGGATTAACAACTGGTAGCTTTCCTGCCAACCTTCTGATACTGACCTTAGCTCCATTTTCTAGATATCTTCTGGTACTTCCTCTGGTCTCCGACCACCTTCTGGGAGTTGACCTTTGGCAATCCTTTGACCTACGTATTTACATTCATCCCTGTGCCCACTTCTGACATCTTCACAACAGCATCTACCACCTATCAGTTACTACTCCATGACCTGGAAAAGTCCATGTCCCATGATGGGATAACACAAATTTAGATCTACTTCTGACATCTTCTGCAGCCCATCTGCCACCTATTGATGACTAGTGATGGACGAACATCGGCCGGGACGGTTCGAATCAAATGTTCGCGAACCACAAGTTAGCGGCGGGCCCCATTCACTTTAAAGGCAGGCGAACCTGGAATACCTTCAGGTCATATTTGCAGCCACCAAATACTTACTAGAAGTGCACAAATCGTCCCACAACATGGACAGTGACATACCAGATGTATTATTCGAATTTGCGATCTCCATTCATTATTTTTTTCAATGTGAAATATCGGCAATGTAATTTTCGCTTATGCGCATGCGCAAAATAGGCGCGGCCTACTACAGCAACTGGGTTTCCACCAGACTGAAGTGGGATGCGATCAGAAAAGATGGTTGGCGACATTTTTCGTTATGTTGAGGAAGAATTTCTGATCAATGTAAGTCATTTGACATTAAAGCCGTGTATTTGATTACATTTCACATGCATGTTATAACAATCGCTGTATATGCAGATCGAGTGTTTAAAAAAAGCGCCATTGCGAAAATCCCTAATGTTCCGATTAATTTTTTCGCAGTACACACGACTTCACATTTTATAAAGGTCTCATGAGATATTAGCCAATAGGCGTTCACCTGACAGCAAAGAACTTTGTCGGATTCTGTGGCTGGAGCTACATTAGGCGGTCACAGGATAAAAATTTAACTGTCGGCCAGAACAGGCCCCAAAAATTAGGCATTTAACAGACATAAAAGGCCTTTTATGTCGCTGTATTTACATAAGACAAGGACCTTGAATTGTTCTGGGTGGGAGCGGATATGTGTGGGCTGGAATGAGGAAATTCAATTACACGTGGTCGTCACATGTGTTGAATTCCTCCAAGATCCATACCTCATTAATTTTTTTAAATGTGAGGTAGTGCACACTGTCGTGAGCTAGGTGAGTGCGCTTATCAGTCACGATCCCTCCTGCTGCGCTGAACAGGACAGGACACTGAACGAGGGGCAAGCCAAGAGTTCCATGGCAAATTGTGGCAGCTCTGGCCACAGGTCAAGCCTGCACACCCAGTAGTCCAGGGGTTTATCACTTCTCAGAGCGTCCACATCGGCCGTTAACCTGATGTAGTCGGACACCTGTCGGTCTAGGCGTTCCCTGAGGCTGGATCCGGAGGGCGGCTGTCGATGAGTTGGCTACAAGAATTATCTCATATCCGAAGTGACCAACACACCTTCAAACCGCCCTCTTCTTCCATGCGCTGTAGGATTGGTACCCGCAACTGTTTCTCTGTGGGTGGAAATTCCTCTGCCAGCGCACGCAACAGCAGAATGCAGCATTTCTCGAAGCAAGGCCTGGAAGTACTGCATTCCGACAGCCCTCTGTAATGGTGGTAACATTTCCACCATTTTATGTTTGTACTGGGGGTCTAAGTACGTTACCACCCAGAACTGGTCCTTGCCCTTTATGCTTTTTATACGGGGGTCCCTCTTCAAAGACTGGATGAAGGTTCCCATTTGCACTAAACTGGAAGTGGTGAAGTGGCCTGGCTCCTGCTCATCATCCAGGAGAATGTCGTACTCAGCCACGGACAACACCAGGGATCCCAGAAATGTTTAAAGCATGCTCTTCTTGCTCCTCCTCCTCCTCCCCCCCCGGCACCATCCTCCTCTGACTCCTCTTCAGACTCCTGCTGACTTGTTTCAGATTGAGTAGCCCCCCTGGGAATTCGTCCAGCATTGAGACTTCCTCATCTTCCTGCTCCTGCACCTCGACGGCTTGATCAATGACACGATGCAATGCACGCTCCAGAAAGAAGGCGTAAGGTACGATGTCACTGATGGCGCCCTGGCTGTGACTGACCAGTTTGGTGATCTCATCAAATGGTCGCAGAAGTCTGCATCCGTCTGCATGAGCAGCCATTGGCATGGTGAAAAAAAAAGCTCCCCAGAACCTGTCCTGCTGCAGAGTTCGTACAGGTAGACATTAACTGCACGTTTCTGCTGGAGCAGCCTATCAAGCATATACAAGGTGGAGTTCCAGCGTGTCGGGCCATGGCTGTGTAAGATCTTCTAAAATGGCCAGAGATTTTCCTGGCCTGCCGCAAGACGTCCTGGGTATTTGGCAACGAATCGCTGCACGACTAAGTTCAGGACGTCAGCCATGCACGGCATGTGTGTCATTTTGCCCTGTTTCAGCGCACTCAGCAGATTGGCACCGTTGTCGCACACCACTTTACCAACTGTCAAATTGAGCGGGGTTAACCACTAATCGGCCTGTGACCGCGAAGCTGAAAGGAGTGCAGGACCGGTGTGGCTCTTGGCTTCCAGGCACAACAGCTGCAGCACAGCATGGCAACGTCTCACCTGGCACGTCGAATAGGTTCTGGTTGATCTTGGGGGGAGCAGCAGAAGAGACGGTAGCAGCGGAAAAGGAGGAGTCAGTCGAGGAGGAAACGGAGGATGGAGTAGGAGGAGGAGAAGAAGAGGCAGGCCTGCATGCAATCCATGGCGGTAACACCAAATATACATGGGTGCCACGGCTTACATGTTTGACGGCTGTCAGAAGGTTCACCCAGTGGGCAGTAAAAGTTATGTACCTTCCCTGCCCGTGTTTGCTAGACCACACGTGTCTATGGTCGGATGTATCTTGGCACCGACACTGTGTGCCAGAGAAACATTCCCTTGCCGCTGAACGTGGCCATATAGCTCTGGGATGTCCTTCTGGGAGAAATATTTCCTTCCGGGGATCTTCCATTGCGGTGTTCCAATGGCCACAAATTTTCTAAAGGCCTCCGAGTACACCAATTTATATGGCAGTAGTTGGCGGGCTAGCAGTTCCAACAAGCCAGCGGTCAACCGTTGGGCAAGAGGGTTATCCAGTGTCATCATCTTTTTACACTCGAACATTTGGGCCACGGATGCCTGCCTTTTGTCAGATAAACGTGAGGACGGCACGGTGGACGGTGGAGTGGAGGACAATTGGGAGGAGAGAGGAGAAGGAGAAGAGGCAGGACGTGGAGCACCAGGAGTGTGGCTTTGTGGGTTCTGATGGCGTTGCTCCCACTTGGCTCGGTGATGGGAGGCCCAGTGCCTTCTTAAGGCGGTCGTCCCCAGGTGAGTGTTGGGCTTACCGCGACTTATGCGTTGACAGCACAGGCTGCAAATGGCAACACTATTGTCAGCAGCGGACACTTTAAAAAAATCAAACGTTACGTCCATATACACGTCATCAATGTCACCTTCACCACCACTAACGTTAGAGATCTCGGAGTAGGCAGCAACAGCGGGGACCACCCTCCTTGGGCTGATCTGGGTACTGTCGTCAGACCGCTGGGTGGCGGCCGTTGCTACCTCCTCTTCCTGATCCGATGCCAAGAATGGCTGCGCATCGGAAACGTCTTGTAATGGTTCGGAAAATAATTCCTGTGACTCAGGTGGAGGGGATATGGTGGTGTCTTAGACACTAAAACATGATTTTTTTTATTTAAAAAATGAAATCATTGTGTAAAACTTACATAAAATAAAAAAAGCAGACATATTAGGTATCACCGCGTCCGTAATAACCTGCTCTATAAAAATATTACATGAGCTAACCCCTCAGGTGAATACCTTAAAAAAAAAAAATGTGTAAAAAAAGCTATTTTTTTGTCACCTTACATCACAAAAAGTGTAATAGCAAGCGATCAAAAAGTCATACGCACCCCAAAATAGTGCCAATCAAACCATCATTCCATCCCACAAAAATCATACCCTACCCAAGATAATCGCCCAAAAACTGAAAAAACTATGGCTCTTAACCCCTTAAGGACCAGGCTCATTTTCACCTTCAGGACCAGGCCATTTTTTGCAAACCTGACCAGTGTCACTTTAAGTGCTCATAACTTTAAAACGCTTCGACTTACCCAGGCCGTTCTGAGATTGTTTTTTCGTCACATATTGTACTTCATGACACTGCTAGAATTGGGTCAAAAAAGTTAATTTTTTTGCATAAAAAAATACATTTTTTACCAAAAATTTTGAAAAATTAGCAAATTTCAAAGTTTCAGTTTCTCTACTTCTGTAATACATAGTAATACCCCCAAAAATTGTGATGACTTTACATTCCCCATATGTCTACTTCATGTTTGTAGCATTTTGGGAATGATATTTTATTTTTTGGGGATGTTACAAGGCTTAGAAGTTTAGAAGCAAATTTTGAAATTTTTGAGAAATCTTCAAAATCCCACTTTTTATGGACCAGTTCAGGTTTGCAGTCATATTGTGAGGCTTAGATAATAGAAACCTCCCAAAAATGACCCCATTCTAGAAACTACACCCCTCAAGGTATTCAAAACTGTTTTTTCTAACTTTATTAACCCTTTAGGGCTTCCACAAGAGTTGATGGCAGATGGAGAAACAATTTTGAAATTTCTATTTTTTGGAAAATTTTCCAATATAATCAATTTTTTCCAGGAGTAAAACAAGGGTTAACTGCCAAACAACACTCAAAATGGGTTGCCCTGATTCTGTAGTTTGCAGAAACACCCCATATGTGGTCGTAAACTACTGTTTGGCCGAACGGTAGCACATAGAAGGAGGGGAACACCATATGGGTTTTGGAAGGCAGATTTTGCAGGACTGGTTTTGTTTATACCATGTCCCATTTGAAGCCCCCTGTTGCACCCCTAGAATAGAAATTTCAAAAAAGTGACTCCATCTAAGAAAGTACACCCCTCAAGGTATTCAAAACTGGGTTTACAAACTTTGTTAACCCTTTAGGTGTTCCACAAGAGTTAATGGCAGATGGAGAAACAATTTTGAAATTTCTATTTTTTGGAAAATTTTCCAATATAATCAATTTTTTCCAGGAGTAAAACAAGGGTTAACTGCCAAACAACACTCAAAATGGGTTGCCCTGATTCTGTAGTTTGCAAAAACACCCCATATGTGGTCGTAAACTACTGTTTGGCCGAACGGGAGGACATAGAAGGAGGGGAACACCATATGGGTTTTGGAAGGCAGATTTTGCAGGACTGGTTTTGTTTATACCATGTCACATTTGAAGCC
The DNA here is from genome assembly GCF_014858855.1 of Bufo gargarizans. NCBI lineage: Eukaryota > Metazoa > Chordata > Amphibia > Anura > Bufonidae > Bufo > Bufo gargarizans. The sequence continues at coordinate 261,160 of NW_025334134.1, read as the reverse complement.
CCCTGTTGCACCCCTAGAATAGAAATTTCAAAAAAGTGACTCCATCTAAGAAAGTACACCCCTCAAGGTATTCAAAACTGGGTTTACAAACTTTGTTAACCCTTTAGGTGTTCCACAAGAGTTAATGGCAGATGGAGAAACAATTTAGAAATTTCAATTTTTTGGAAAATTTTCCAATATAATCAATTTTTTCCAGGAGTAAAACAAGGGTTAACTGCCAAACAACACTCAAAATGGGTTGCCCTGATTCTGTAGTTTGCAAAAACACCCCATATGTGGTCGTAAACTACTGTTTGGCCGAACGGGAGGACATAGAAGGAGGGGAACACCATATGGGTTTTGGAAGGCAGATTTTGCAGGACTGGTTTTGTTTATACCATGTCCCATTTGAAGCCCCCTGTTGCACCCCTAGAATAGAAATTTCAAAAAAGTGACTCCATCTAAGAAAGTACACCCCTCAAGGTATTCAAAACTGGGTTTACAAACTTTGTTAACCCTTTAGGTGTTCCACAAGAGTTAATGGCAGATGGAGAAACAATTTAGAAATTTCAATTTTTTGGAAAATTTTCCAATATAATCAATTTTTTCCAGGAGTAAAACAAGGGTTAACTGCCAAACAACACTCAAAATGGGTTGCCCTGATTCTGTAGTTTGCAAAAACACCCCATATGTGGTCGTAAACTACTGTTTGGCCGAACGGTAGCACATAGAAGGAGGGGAACACCATATGAGTTTTGGAAGGCAGATTTTGCAGGACTGGTTTTGTTTACACCATGTCCCATTTGAAGCCCCCTGTTGCACCCCTAGAATAGAAATTTCAAAAAAGTGACTCCATCTAAGAAAGTACACCCCTCAAGGTATTCAAAACTGGGTTTACAAACTTTGTTAACCCTTTAGCTGTTCCACAAGAGTTAATGGCAGATGGATAAACAATTTAGAAATTTCTATTTTTTGGAAAATTTTCCAATATAATCAGTTTTTTCCAGGAGTAAAACAAGGGTTAACTGCCAAACAAAACTCAAAATGGGTTGCCCTGATTCTGTAGTTTGCAAAAACACCCCAAATGTGGTCGCAAACTACTGTTTGGCTAAACGGCAGGACATAGAAGAAGGGGAACGCCATATGGTTTTTGGAAGGCAGATTTTGCTGGACTGGTTTATTTACACCATGTACCCTTTCAAGCCCCCTGATGCACCCCTAGAGTAGAAACTCCATAAAAGTGACCCCATCTAGGAAACTACGGGATAAGGTGGTTGTTGTTTTGGGACAATTTTTGGGGTAAATTAGATTTTTGGTTGCTCTATATTACTCTTTTTTGAGGCAATGTAACAAAAAAATTTAATTCTAAAATTGTTTCTACATTCGCTATTTAGTTTTGTGGAACACCTAAAGGGTTAACATAGTTTGTAAAGTAATTTTTGAATACCTTGAGGGGTGTAGTTTCTTAGATGGGGTCACTTTTTTGGAGTTTCTAGTCTAGGCTACATCAGGGGGGGCTTCTAATGGGACATGGTGTAAAAAAAAAGAACTGTCCATCAAAATCTGCCTTCCAGAAACCGTATGGAGTTCCCTTCGTTCTATGCCCTGCCGTGCGGCTATATAGCCATTTACGACCACATATGGGGTGTTTCTGCAAACTACAGAATTGGGGCAATAAATGTTTAGTTTTGTTTGGCTGTTAACCCTTGCTTTATTACCGGCAAAATGGATTTAAATTTAAATTTTGCCCAAAAATAGGTGTTTTGGCACCGTTTTTATTTTATATTTTTAACACCGTTCATCCGAGGCGTTTGGTAAAAAGTTATTTTTATAGCGACGACTTTTACGCACGCGACGATGCCCAATATGTATGGCTCTCAGACTTTGGAGACACTAAGCAGGCATCCTAAAACTGCGGCCCTCCAGATGTTGTAAAACTACAATTCCCACCATGCCCTGATGATGGCTGTAGGTTGTCTGGGCATGCTGGGAGTTATAGTTTTACAACATCTGGAGGGCCGCAGTTTGGGGATGCCTGCACTAAAACTAATATTTTTTGGGGAAAGAAAAATTGTTTTCGTGTCTCCAAAGTCTGAGAGCCATAGTGTTTTATGTTCTCTAGTGAACTGTTGGGGATTATAAAAATGTAGTACTCCATGGAAGTGTGATACTCCCTGAAGCAATCGATAATGCAGAGGCCCGGATGATCGGGGCACGTGTCACATTGAGTTGTGGTGTCCTTCCGTATCCCCCTCTTGTGACACACTCTGCACTTTTTTTGGGTTCGTCCCTTCTTTCCAGTATGGGGGACCACACCTGGAAAGTGTTGGCCAGGGACGATCCGGGCGCCTCCAGTTCCCGAGGTACTCCGGCCTGCTCTTTCCCGGTCTGAAAAGATCAGGTCTTTGAGGACTGCCTCATAGAATTGAAGGAATGTCCCTGTGCTGCCAGCGCTTCGGGATAGTACAAAAGAGTTGTACATGGCAACCTGCACCATGTAGACCGCAACTTTTTTGTACCATGCCCGGGTTTTGCGCATGGCGTTATATGGCGTGAGGACTTGATCAGAGAGATCAACTCCTCCCATATACCGATTGTAGTCGACGATACAATCGGGCTTGAGGACCGTTGCCGCGGTACCTCGCACAGGGACTGGGGTGGTGCTGTTACCGTGGATTGTGGACAGCATAAGGACATCCCTCTTGTCCTTATACCTGACCAGCAACAGGTTTCCACTGGTAAGTGCACGGGTCTCACCCCTGGGGATAGGTACCTGGAGGGGGTAGGCAGGGAGGCCGCGTTGATTTTTCCGCACGGTCCCACAAGCGAACGTGGATCTGGCGGCAAGGGACCTGAACAAGGGAATGCTGGTATAAAAGTTGTCCACGTACAAGTGGTAACCCTTATCCAGCAGTGGGTACATAAGGTCCCACACGAGTTTCCCGGTAACACCCAGAGTGGGGGGACATTCTGGTGGTTGAATCCGGGAATCTCGCCCCTCGTACACACGAAATTTGTAAGTGTACCCTGAGGTACTCTCACAAATTTTGTATAGCTTCACGCCATACCTCGCCCGCTTTGTGGGAATGTATTGGCGGAAACTGAGTCTCCCCTTGAACGCAACGAGAGACTCATCAACCGCGACCTCCCTTCCAGGTACGTAGGCCTGCTGAAATGTGGCCCCAAAGTGATCGATGACCGGCCGTATCTTGTACAGCCGGTCATAGGCAGGATCACCTCGGGGTGGACATGCTGCATTATCGGAATAATGCAGACATTTCCGGATGGCCTCAAACCGGTGACGTGTCATGACCATACTGTACAGTGGGGTCTGGTACAGGACGTCCCCACTCCAGTATTGCCTGACACTGGGTTTTTGGACTAGACCAATATGCAGCACGAGGCCCCAAAATGTCCTCATCTCGGCTGCACTGACCGGCGTCCAGCCACCGGGTCTAGCCAAAACTGAGCCTGGGTTTTGAGCGACGAACTGTTGGGCGTACAGATTCGTCTGCTCCACCATCAAATTCACCAGTGGGTTACTGAAAAAAAAACTAAAAAAGTCTATTTCAGTAAACCCCACTGTGGGAATCTGGATTCCAGGATTGCCAGCGAAATCCGGAATCTCAGGCTCAAAGTCCACTGGGGGACACCAGCTAAGTTCATCGGCAGGGGGCTCCGGTGAACTTATTTGGTGGGCCGGGAAACCAGTACGAACCCCAGGGCGGCTCGTACTAGGGTGGGCCACAGGATCCCTAGCATGTGTGGCCCCTGGCTCCGCCTGGCGGCGTCTCCGCTGCCTTGGTGGCTCATCGTCATCCGATGATGATGAGGAGGATGCGGATGACAAAAGGAACGTGGGGTCATCCTCATCCTCACTGGGGCTCTCAGAGTCGGAGGCAATCTGGGCATATGCCTCCTCGGCCGAGAACACCCGGCGGGCCATGGGTGTGTGTGTGTGCGTGTGTATGTGCGTGCGTGTAAACCTTTATTCTATGTGCGTGTGTGTGGGGGCACGGGTGTTCACGTACTAAAAAGTCCAGGCAAAAAAAATGGTGTTAGGAAAAAAAAAAAAAAAAAAAAGTTCAAACTTGCTGATCAGCGGTTCAACGCTGATCAGCGGTCGGTGGGGTGGTGGGGCGGGCGATGCGCTAACAGTGGACGGACGCTAAAAAGTGCCGGCCAGTCAGCGCACGCAGAAAAAAAAAAAAAGTGGTGGTGGGGGAAGGGTCTGGTGGTGGGGGGAGGGGGTTGGTGGGTAGGGGGGGGGGGGCTGGTGGTGGTGGGGGGGCTGGTGGTGGGGGGGATGCGGGGGGGGGCAAGTGGCAGGGGGGGTCTGGGGTCTGAAAGTTGAAAAAAAAAAGTTTGGAATAAATGTGCTTTTTTTTTTTTTTTTTTTTTTCTAACTTTTCCCTTCTATCCCTGCCTAAAGGTGCCTCTCCCTCACTGACCCTAACCTACCTGGGTGGCGATGGGTGCAGGAGGGTGATGGATGCCGATTTAGGGGGACACAGGAGCTGGTGCTGGACGATGCTGCACGGTCAGGGTGCTGGACAGGAAGAGGAGGGGAGAGAGGAGCGCAGGAAGTTTGAATCTCGCGCCTCTCTCCCCTGCACCAATAAGCACCCTGGACAGCGGCGTTCAGCACCAGGGCCAGCTCCGCCTCTGCAAATCCTCGGACTGCGATTGGTGGTGTAAAATTACGCCACCGATCGCAGTCTTTTTCCGGTTCATCGGGTCACAGGACACCCGAATGGACCGGAAACGCAGAAAACCGCAGGTCTGAATTGACCTGCGGTTTTCTGCGATCGCCGATACGGGGGGGTCCAATGACCCCCCCCTGCGTTGTTACGGGATGCCGGCTGAATGATTTCAGCCGAAATCCCGTTTCGATTAACCCCCACGGCGCCGGAATTCAGATTTTAAGTCAGGACGTACCGGTACGTCCTCGGTCCTTAAGGACTCGGGAAATAGGGCGTACCGGTACGTCCTCGGTCCTTAAGGGGTTAAACTATGGAGACACTAAAACATTATTTTTTTTATTTCAAAAATGAAATCATTGTGTAAAACTTACATAAAATAAAAAAGCAGACATATTAGGTATCACCGCATCCGTAATAACCTGCTCTGTAAAAATATCACATGACCTAACCCCTCAGGTGAATACCTTAAAAAAAAACTGTGTAAAAAAAGCTATTTTTTTGTCACCTTACATCACAAAAAGTGTAATAGCAAGCGATCAAAAAGTCATACGCACCCCAAAATAGTGCCAATCAAACCATCATCCCATCCCACAAAAATCATACCCTACCCAAGATAATTGCCCAAAAACTGAAAAAACTATGGCTCTCAGACTATGGAGACACTAAAACATGATTTTTGTTTGTTTCAGAAAATAAATCATTGTGTAAAACTTACATAAGTAGAAAAAAACAGACATATTAGGTATCACCGTATCCGTAATAACCTGCTCTATAAAAATAATAATCACATAACCTAACCCCTCAGGTGAACACTGTAAGAAAAAATATATAAAAACGGTGTAAAAAAAGCCATTTTTTGTCACCTTACATCACAAAAATTGTAATAGCAAGCGATAAAAAAGTCATATGTGAACCGAGAGCAAGGCAGGTGGTTTGACTCCGCAACCAGAAAAGAGTGCGTACGCAGAAGTCAAGATTAAGACAATTGCATTTACTATAAATTAATAAAAGCAGGTTAACAGTGAAGTTACAGAGATAAAGACAAGCAAAATATTCAAAACAGTATAAACAATACAAGTCAAATACTGCAACAATTTTCACCTTTGCTGTGTCCGTATTCGCAGTGCGGACACTAAGAAATAACAGTCCCAGGAACTATCCCTAACTGACCCTAACTTTCAAGCGGGTGCGCACCCCCCTTATCCCAGTGGTCCAAGTGGACCTCTTACAGTTTGTGGAAGTGCACGGTGGGGCCCGATGTCGTCCTTTTCCTTTAACCAGCGCAGGATCCGCAACAAAGAAGTCCTCCTCAGCAGGCCGGAAAACCAGATGAATATAATCCAGAATTTTACAGTTACTGTCCGGTACCTCGACAGCACTGTGAGTCTCTTTACTGTTTGGGGCAATCCACTCAGCCCAATGTCGGCTCCACAGGTTAGTTGCTGCACACAGTCCTTTTAACTTGGCTTCACTAAATGCACGGTCTCTTTATACTCCATCAGGGGGGCTTCAAATGGGACATGGTGTCAAAAAACCAAAATCTGCCTTCCAAAAACCGTATGGCATTCCTTTCCTTCTGCGCCCTGCCGTGTGCCCGTACAGCAGTTTACAATCACATATGGGGTGTTTCTGTAAACTACAGAATCAGGATATAAATATTGAGTTTTGTTTGGCTGTTAACCCTTGTTTGGTAACTGGAAAAAAATGGATTCAAATAGAAAATCTGCCAAAAAAGTGAAATTCTGAAATTTCATCTTTATTTTCCATTAATTCTTGTGGAACACCTAAAGGGTTAACAAAGTTTGCAAAATCAGTTTTGTATATTTTGAGGGGTGTAGTTTCTAAAATGGGGTCACTTTTTGGGAGTTTCCACTAGGGTTGCATCAGGGGGGCTTCAAATGGGACATGGTGTCAAAAAAACTGTCCAGCAAAATCTGCCTTCCAAAAACCGTATGGCATTCCTTTCCTTCTGCGCCCTGCCGTGTGCCCGTACAGTGGTTTACGACCACATATGGGGTGTTTCTATAAACTAGAGATTCAGGGCCATAAATATTGAGTTTTGTTTGGCTGTTAACCTTTGCTTTGTAACTGAAAAAAATGGATTCAAATAGAAAATCTGCCAAAAAAGTGAAATTTTATCTCTATTTTCTATTAATTCTTGTGGGACACCTAAAGGGTTAACAAAGTTTGTAAAATCAGTTTTGAATACCTTGAGGGGTGTAGTTTTTAAAATGGGGTCATTTTTGGGTGGTTTCTATTATGTAAGCCTCACAAAGTGACTTCAGACCTTAACTGGTCCTCAAAAAGTGGCTTTTGGAAATTTTTCTGGAAAATTTCAAGATTTGCTTCTAAACTTCTAAGCCTTCTAACGTCCCCAAAAAATAAAATGGCATTCACAAAATGATCCAAACATGAAGTAGACATATGGGGAATGTAAATTAATAACTATTTTTGGAGGTATTACTATGTATTATATAAGTAGAGAAATGTACATTTCGAAATTAGCAAATTTTTCCAAACTTTGGGTAAATTTGAAAATTTATATTTTTTTTACTCCATTTTACCAGTGTCATGAAGTACAATATGTGACAAAATAACAGTCTCAGAATGGCCTGGATAAGTAAAGTGTTTTAAAGTTATTCACACATAAATTGACACTGGTCAGATTTGCAAAAAATGGCCTGGTCCTTAAGGTGAAATATGGCCGTGTCCTTAAGGGGTTAAAAGGACTTTTGTGGCCCTATTAGCTAGTGTTTGGTGTCCCTAACAGCCTGTCCCTGGTCCACACAGCAACCTTTCCCTACACTGGAAAAAACACTGAATGTAACATGACGGCCAGATCAGGTTTATTTATAAGGTAGGGGGGTGTCCATGAGCTGAAACGTCTCAATTGGCTGTCCTGTACCACCTGATGGATGGGTCATGGGTCAAAGTTCTTCACAATGTAAAAGAATATGGCGGGCGCGAATATCGCCATATGTTCGTATGTTCGGCAAATCGCGAATGCGCAAATTTCGCCGCAAGCGGACCGCTGGGCAAACCGCAAGGTCATCTCTATTAATGACTATTTCATGAGCATGACCTGAAAAAGTCCATATACCAATAAGGGTATTATGGGTTAGGAATCAGAGGATCCCGTAGACTCAGCACCCCGTCTAGTCATCAGAAACCGGTAGAAGTACTAGAAGTTCTAGAGATACTTTGAATGATATATGTTCTTGAGTTTATGACCATCAGGTGGCGCTGTATACTATTATGATGAGGCTAAACCATACAGTGATCACATAGTATTTAGAGACAGAACTGCATAAGCTATCAGTTCCTTGGCTCTGGTGGTCAACTGTAACCAATAGGGTTTTCTGAGAAGGTATATTAACTGCAACAGTGGTCAGCCCCTTGTGTGATCTGTTGGGTCAATTTCTGACGTAAAGTCATTGAATTTTGGCCAAAAGAAGTCAAAGTCTTTTACTTGATGTTGGCCTAATTGGAGGAAGGAGGGAAATGGGCTGCAAAATTTCCCCAACACCTCCCCTTAGGTCTAATCTCATTTGTAGACCAGATGTTTTGAAACTGATTGTAATTGAAAAAATGTATGTGAACTAAACATCGTCAGGTGCAACACTGATGGAGAAAGACGGCAGAAGTTCTCAACCCCTTGGCAGCTGTCACGAGAGCAGATGTTTCCATTAAGAATTTTTCTTTGAATTGGTGATCAGAGATGGCACGATGTGAAGAAAGGTCGGTGAGGAAATATTGGTCTTAAATAAGTTGCCAAAAAAGTGTCATATACATAACTAACTGGGAAAGATAGAGACTTCGGAAGTCGTCAACTTGGTCAGAAAGATTTAAAAATACATAGCAGGACGGTCATTTTGTCTTGAAAGGGAAATCTAAAAGTGAATAAAGACTTGAGTGTCGACCCCTTGGTCAGGTAGAACAATATAAAACAGCACGAAAATATTTATTACTAAAATAGTGTCCATATCTGCTTTGTTGAACTTCAGATACTGTTAACAGAAATGACAGATGGGGATTGCAAAAGTTCCCAACCTCTTGGTATTTGCCACAATAGCAGATGTTTACTTAAGAATTTTGGTGATCAAACAAAAAGAAACAAATCTGCCTTTACTAGAAGTGCAGACATTTTCAAAGGTGCATCTGAGTCAGAGATTGCAAAAGTTGTCAACCCCTTGGTAAGAGAGAGATTTTAATAATACAAGGCATCATGATATTTTTAGAAGTCTGAAAGAGGATGAAGGTCCTTTAAAACCTGTGAGTGCCTAAGTGAAAGGGGTATTGCAATAGTTGTCACCTCTTTGGTCAGATGGCGATTGATATTATAAGACAGCACGGAAATAGTTCTCACAAAAAGGTTGTAAATGATTTATTGAACTTTATGTTCTATTAATATAACTGACTGATTAAGATTGCAAAAGTTTCCAACCCCATTTCCAACAGCCTCTATAAATAACTTCTTTGTAGTTGTTTTATAAAGAGAGGAAATAGAAGAACACAAGAGAAATGTGTCGCCTCAGCGAAGTTCCCGGAGACATGGAGTAGGAGAGGCGCCATGTGAACACTCAGCGCCTATTATTTTAGCGCGAAGATTTCTCGTCGTCTTTGTCGTATTTTCCTGCTATTATGTGATGTAAATGTTCTGTGCAGAACATAATTATATTGTTTACTCGGGGAGTTTTTTTTCTTACCTTTAATGAATTGATAATATAAAATTAAAACGCCTTCCTCGTTTCCATAGCGATGAATCGCGGTCCTGTAACGCGGCGACAATCTGTTCTCGGGCTGTGGAGGAACACGATAAAAGCAGCTCTATCCCAAAAAATATGATAAGTCAGACAATGTGGGTCAGATTATACGCGCACCGATGAAATGTAAGTCTTTCACCTGTGATGGCCAAGAGTAATACAGCCAAAATGTCAGCGCCGCGATCGATACCGAAGTCTCTAAATCACAGACATCTGGGGCATAAAAAGACTTAATGTGAAAGTGACGCGTCTTATTATGCAGCCAGTGAATTTCAAGTGACTTTTGATGGGACAACATTTTGTAACGTGCGTTAATATATACATTTTATTACAAAGAGAGATGTAGCGGAGCTTAAAGGGAACCCGTCATATACTTTACTGAGGGCAGCATAAAATAGTGACCGAAATGCTGATCTCAGCGCTGCGTCAGTCATCAGCTAAAAGTAAGTGGTTGCCGAGAACCAGCCTCATAATCATTGCAGACTGGGCCTGGAGAAGAGTCAGATCTACGTGAGAAGAGTCCTGGTTATTATAATCTCCTGCTGATGACTGGCAGTTCTCTCCTAGAAAGATGGGGAGAAAACTAGGTAGAAGCCTGTCAGTCATCAGCAGTAGTGTTGAGCGCGAATATTCGAATTGCAAATTTTTTTCTTGAATATCGTAACTTTGAGATTTATAGTTCTATATATTCGCGAAATCGAATATTCGTTTTTTTTTTGTTTTTTTTTTATTGTTATATTTTTTCTTTCCCACTTCCCTAAAGTAGTTCTTACCTGTCCTTTGGATTCCTGGCTTCCTGGCTGCTCCAGTCAGTGCCCGTTGCCGCTTCTGCCGACTTCCGTGCTCATGGAGACGTCCCCATCACCATGGGAACGTCTCCATATACTAGAATGTACTGTCGGATTTGAGAATTACGTTGAAATCGCAATTCGATTAATTCAAGTTATAATAATCGAATTGCGATTTCAGCTTTTTACGTTTATTCTTAATATTGCTCTGACTTCGTCTTTTAGAATATTCGTAATATTCTAAAAGACGAAGTTAGAGCAATATAACGAATATTCTAAAAGACGAAGTTAGCGCAATATTACGAATATTCTAAAAGACGAAGTTAGCGCAATATTACGAATATTCTAAAAGACGAAGTTAGAGCAATATTACGAATATTCTAAAAGACGAAGTTAGCGCAATATTACGAATATTCTAAAAGACGAAGTTAGAGCAATATTCGTAATATTCTAAAAGACGAAGTTTGAGCAATATTACGAATATTCTAAAAGACGAAGTTAGAGCAATATTACGAATATTCTAAAAGACGAAGTTAGAGCAATATTACGAATATTCTAAAAGACGAAGTTAGCGCAATATTACGAATATTCTAAAAGACGAAGTTAGAGCAATATTCGTAATATTCTAAAAGACGAAGTTTGAGCAATATTACGAATATTCTAAAAGACGAAGTTAGAGCAATATTACGAATATTCTAAAAGACGAAGTTAGAGCAATATTACGAATATTCTAAAAGACGAAGTTAGAGCAATATTACGAATATTCTAAAAGACGAAGTTAGCGCAATATTACGAATATTCTAAAAGACGGAGTTAGAGCAATATTAAAAATATTCGTAAAATACGCATAGATTGTAATTTAGCTAATATACTGCTATAGTAATTTTTTTAATAGTGTACATATTTTACAAAACTTAAGTTCAGAAGAGGCAAAAAAAAATTGAGAAAAAAAAGGGATTATAGCAGTATATTAGCTAAATTACAATCTATATGTGTATTTTACGAAATTTCGTAATATTGCTCTAACTTCGTCTTTTAGAATATTCGTAATATTCTAAAAGACGAAGTTAGAGCAATATTACGAAATTTCATAAAATACACATATTAGCCTAGCCATAGTCAATTAGTCATAGGAACTTTGCCTTATACTATCAAAGGAAAAATCGCAATACGAGATTAATTAAATCGCATAATATTCGCGATCATTGGAATAATTACGAATATTCGATTTCGACGAATATAACACGAATATTCAATCGAATATTCGCGAAATGTCGCAAAATCGAATATGGCACCTCCCGCTCATCACTAATCAGCAGGTGGGCGGGAGGGCGGGAGATTAGAATAACCAGGACTCTTCTCAGGAGGCCGTGACTCTTCTCCAGGCCCAGTCTGCAATGATTGTGATGTTGGTTCTCGGCAACCACTTACTTATAACTTATAAATGACAGATCGCTGAAATAACTAGTGTTGAGCTCGAATATTCGAATAGCGAATATTAATCGCGAATATCGCAACTTCGCTAATTCGCGAATATTTAGAATATAGTGCTATATATTAGCTATTTCGAATATTCGTGATGTTTGTTACATCTGAACACATGATTCCTCCCTGCTTCTTTCTTGAGAGTCAATGAGTCATTGGCCCACGAGCAACTTAAGCAAATAGGAATCATGTTTTCATATGGAAAAAAAAATTAAGAATATTCTAAAAAACAAATATAGGGAATATATTCGTTATATAGAATATTCGCATAATTTTTTCCTATCTGTAAGGTTGTTCGCATACTCCTCCCCGACAAGCGACCCCGTCACCATGGGAACGCCTGTGCGTTAGAAAATGCCATTGGTTATGAGTTTTCACGATCTCAGGGTATATTCTAACCTACAGGCGTTCCCATGGTGACGGGGACGCTTGTCGGGGAGCAGTATGCCAAAGTGGAATAACAGTGCACATTGGGAAAAAAAGACGAATATTCAAAATAACGAATATATTTGCTATATTGCTATAACTTCATTTTTTAGAATATTCGTCATATTCTAAAAAACAAAGTTATAGCAATATAGCGAATATTCATAAAATACACATATAGACTGCAATTTAACTAATATAGTGCTATAGTATCTTTTTTTTGTCAAATTTTTTTTTTCTCTTCTGAACTTCAGTTTTGGAAAAAATTTACACTATTGAAAAAAAATACTATAGCACTATATTAGTTAAATTGCAGTCTATATGTGTATTTTACGAATAGTCGCTATATTGCTATAAATTAGTTTTTTTTAGAATATTCGTAAAATACACATATTAGCCATAGCCAACCAATAGGAAAGTTGCCTTACGCAATACGCAAATAATTAAATCGCATATTATTTGCGATAAATAGAATAATGACGAATATTCGATTTCGACGAATATAAGACGAATATTCAATCGAATATTCTTGAAATATCGTGAAATCGAATATAGCACCTCCCACTCATCACTAAAATCAACTCACCTGTCTCTACTTTATTCTGCTGTTAGTATAGGCATCATAAAGTTAATGACAGGTTCCCTTTAAAAGTGATCTCCAGTTTAAATAAACATCCTTTAACACAATAATTTATAAAAATAAATATAATTGCATAATCCCTGCAATGTGAAAGAATATAACTACTATAATACTGCTCCTATGTACAAGAATATAACTACTATAATACTGCCTCCTATGTACAAGAATATAACTACTATAATACTGCTCCTATGTACAAGAATATAACTACTATAATACTGCCCCTATGTACAAGAATATAACTACTATAATACTGCTCCTATGTACAAGAATATAACTACTATAATACTGCCCCTATGTACAAGAATATAACTACTATAATACTGCTCCTATGTACAAGAATATAACTACTATAATACTGCCTCCTATGTACAAGAATATAACTACTATAATACTGCTCCTATGTACAAGAATATAACTACTATAATACTGCCCCTATGTACAAGAATATAACTACTATAATACTGCTCCTATGTACAAGAATATAACTACTATAATACTGCCCCTATGTACAAGAATATAACTACTATAATACTGCTCCTATGTACAAGAATATAACTACTATAATACTGCTCCTATGTACAAGAATATAACTACTATAATACTGCTCCTATGTACAAGAATATAACTACTATAATACTGCCTCCTATGTACAAGAATATAACTACTATAATACTGCTCCTTTATACAAGACTATAACTACTATAATACTGCCCCTATGTACAAGAATATAACTACTATAATACTGCCTCCTATGTACAAGAATATAACTACTATAATACTGCTCCTATGTACAAGACTATAACTACTATAATACTGCTCCTATGTACAAGAATATAACTACTATAATACTGCTCCTATGTACAAGAATATAACTACTATAATACTGCCTCCTATGTACAAGAATATAACTACTATAATACTGCTCCTATGTACAAGACTATAACTACTATAATACTGCTCCTATGTACAAGAATATAACTACTATAATACTGCCTCCTATGTACAAGAATATAACTACTATAATAATGCTTCTATGTACAAGAATATATCTACTATAATACTGCTCCTTTGTACAAGAATATAACTACTATAATACTGCTCCTATGTACAAGACTATAACTACTATAATACTGCTCCTATGTACAAGAATATAACTACTATAATACTGCTCCTATGTACAAGAATATAACTACTATAATACTGCTCCTATGTACAAGAATATAACTACTATAATACTGCCTCCTATGTACAAGAATATAACTACTATTATACTACAGGACCACCTTATGGGCCAGTCTGTAGAAGCTCCCACTGGGGGCGATGCTCTGTTGAATCTGGTAATTTCTAATGATGCAGACCTTGTTGGAAATGTTAACTTTCAAGAAACACTAGGCAATAGTGACCACAATATAATTATATTTCCCCTGAACTATAAGAAGTGAAATCTGTCTGGTAGAGCAAAGACACTGAATTTCCCCGGGTTCAGGGGCAGCGCATTTCTGGGCGTAGACTGGGAGCATCTACTGTCATATAATACTGAGAATAAATGGGAGAGCTTTAAATCCACATTGAGTAATTGCACTAAAAAATGTGATGCTTTAGGTAACAAGTATAAACAGCTAAAATTAAACCTCCATGGCTTACAATTACTGTAAAAAGACCAATAAATGACAAAAAAAGGGCATTTAAAAAATACAAATCCCAGGGGTCAACTGTAGCCTTTGAAGTTTTCAAAGGGCTTATTAAAATCTGTAAAAAAGTGGCAAAAGAGAGCAATACAAATTTCTAAAAATTCTTTAAAGGGGTTTGGCATCTCAGACAATGGGGGCATAATGCTAGCATATGCCCCCATTGTCTGATAGGTGCGGGTCCCAAGATTCTCTAGGTACTGGTACAGTGCCAAGTGATTGGAGCAAGCCAAATGTGGTGCCTATATTCAAAAAAGGATCAAGGTCCTCCACAGGTAATTTTAGACCAGTTAGTTTAACTTCTGTTGTGGAACAAATGTTTGAAGGACTCTTAAGGGACTATATACAGGAGTATGTGACAGTATGGACAGAGGGGTGGCTGTGGATTTAGTGAGGTAAGTAGTAGCCTGGACAGAGGGGCGGCTGTGGATGTAGTAAGGTGAGTAGTAGCCTGGACAGAGGGGCGACTGTGGATGTAGTGAGGTGAGTAGTAGCCTGGACAGAGGGGTGGCTGTGGATGTAGTGAGGTGAGTAGAAGCCTGGACAGAGGGGGCGGCTGTGGATGTAGTGGGTGAGTAGAAGCCTGGACAGAGGGGCGGCTGTGGATGTAGTGAGGTGAGTAGAAGCCTGGACAGAGAGGCGGCTGTGGATGTAGTGGGTGAGTAGAAGCCTGGACAGAGGGGCGGCTGTGGATGTAGTGAGGTGAGTAGAAGCCTGGACAGAGGAGTGGCTGTGGATGTAGTGAGGTGAGTAGAAGCCTGGACAGAGGGGCGGCTGTGGATGTAGTGAGGTGAGTAGTAGCCTGGACAGAAGGGCGGCTGTGGATGTAGTGAGGTGAGTAGAATCCAGGACAGAAGGGTGGCTGTGATGTAGTGAGGTGAGTAGAAGCCTCGACAGAGGGGCGGCTGTGGATGTAGTGGGTGAGTAGAATCCTGGACAGAGGGGTGGCTGTGGATGTAGTGAGGTGAGTAGAATCCTGGACAAAGGGGCGGCTGTGAATGTAGTGAGGTGAGTAAAATCCTGGACAGAGGAGTAGCTGTGGATATAGTGAGGTGAGTAGAAGCCTCGACAGAGGGGCGGCTGTGGATGTAGTGGGTGAGTAGAATCCTGGACAGAGGGGCGGCTGTGGTTGTAGTGAGGTGAGTAGTAGCCTGGACAGAGGGGCGGCTGTGGATGTAGTGAGGTGAGTAGTAGCCTGGACAGAGGGGCGGCTGTGGATGTAGTGAGGTAAGTAGAAGCCTGGACAGAGGAGTAGCTGTGGATATAGTGAGGTGAGTAGAAGCCTGGACAGAGGGGGCGGCTGTGGATGTAGTGGGTGAGTAGAAGCCTGGACAGAGGGGCGGCTGTGGATGTAGTGAGGTGAGTAGAAGCCTGGACAGAGAGGCGGCTGTGGATGTAGTGGGTGAGTAGAAGCCTGGACAGAGGGGCGGCTGTGGATGTAGTGAGGTGAGTAGAAGCCTGGACAGAGGAGTGGCTGTGGATGTAGTGAGGTGAGTAGAAGCCTGGACAGAGGGGCGGCTGTGGATGTAGTGAGGTGAGTAGTAGCCTGGACAGAAGGGCGGCTGTGGATGTAGTGAGGTGAGTAGAATCCAGGACAGAAGGGTGGCTGTGGATGTAGTGAGGTGAGTAGAAGCCTCGACAGAGGGGCGGCTGTGGATGTAGTGGGTGAGTAGAATCCTGGACAGAGGGGTGGCTGTGGATGTAGTGAGGTGAGTAGAATCCTGGACAAAGGGGCGGCTGTGAATGTAGTGAGGTGAGTAAAATCCTGGACAGAGGAGTAGCTGTGGATATAGTGAGGTGAGTAGAAGCCTCGACAGAGTGGCGGCTGTGGATGTAGTGGGTGAGTAGAATCCTGGACAGAGGGGCGGCTGTGGTTGTAGTGAGGTGAGTAGTAGCCTGGACAGAGGGGCGGCTGTGGATGTAGTGAGGTGAGTAGTAGCCTGGACAGAGGGGCGGCTGTGGATGTAGTGAGGTGAGTAGTAGCCTGGACAGAGGGGCGGCTGTGGATGTAGTGAGGTGAGTAGAATCCTGGACAGAGGGGCGGCTGTGGTTGTAGTGAGGTGAGTAGTAGCCTGGACAGAGGGGCGGCTGTGGATGTAGTGAGGTGAGTAGTAGCCTGGACAGAGGGGCGGCTGTGGATGTAGTGAGGTAAGTAGAAGCCTGGACAGAGGAGTAGCTGTGGATATAGTGAGGTGAGTAGAAGCCTGGACAGAGGGGCGGCTGTGGATGTAGTGGGTGAGTAGAAGCCTGGACAGAGGGGCGGCTGTGGATGTAGTGAGGTGAGTAGAAGCCTGGACAGAGAGGCGGCTGTGGATGTAGTGGGTGAGTAGAAGCCTGGACAGAGGGGCGGCTGTGGATGTAGTGAGGTGAGTAGAAGCCTGGACAGAGGAGTGGCTGTGGATGTAGTGAGGTGAGTAGAAGCCTGGACAGAGGGGCGGCTGTGGATGTAGTGAGGTGAGTAGTAGCCTGGACAGAAGGGCGGCTGTGGATGTAGTGAGGTGAGTAGAATCCAGGACAGAAGGGTGGCTGTGGATGTAGTGAGGTGAGTAGAAGCCTCGACAGAGGGGCGGCTGTGGATGTAGTGGGTGAGTAGAATCCTGGACAGAGGGGTGGCTGTGGATGTAGTGAGGTGAGTAGAATCCTGGACAAAGGGGCGGCTGTGAATGTAGTGAGGTGAGTAAAATCCTGGACAGAGGAGTAGCTGTGGATATAGTGAGGTGAGTAGAAGCCTCGACAGAGTGGCGGCTGTGGATGTAGTGGGTGAGTAGAATCCTGGACAGAGGGGCGGCTGTGGTTGTAGTGAGGTGAGTAGTAGCCTGGACAGAGGGGCGGCTGTGGATGTAGTGAGGTGAGTAGTAGCCTGGACAGAGGGGCGGCTGTGGATGTAGTGAGGTAAGTAGAAGCCTGGACAGAGGAGTAGCTGTGGATATAGTGAGGTGAGTAGAAGCCTGGACAGAGGGGCGGCTGTGGATGTAGTGGGTGAGTAGAAGCCTGGACAGAGGGGCGGCTGTGGATGTAGTAAGGTGAGTAGAAGCCTGGACAGAGGGGCGGCTGTGGATGTAGTGAGGTGAGTAGAAGCCTGGACAGAGGGGCGGCTGTGGATGTAGTGGGTGAGTAGAAGCCTGGACAGAGGGGCGGCTGTGGATGTAATGAGGTGAATAGAAGCCTGGACAGAGGGGCGGCTGTGGATGAAGTGAGGTGAGTAGTAGCCTGGACAGAGGGGTGGCTGTGGATGTAGTGAGGTGAGTAGAAGCCTGGACAGAGGGGCGGCTGTGGATGTAGTGAGGTGAGTATATAGTGAGGTGAGTAGAAGCCTGGACAGAGGGGCAGCTGTGGATGTAGTGAGGTGACTAGAAGCCTGGACAGAGGGGCGGCTGTGGATGTAGTGAGGTGAGTAGTAGCCTGGACAGAGGGGTGGCTGTGGATGTAGTGAGGTGAGTAGAAGCCTGGACAGAGGGGCGGTTGTGGATGTAGTGAGGTGAGTAGAAGCCTGGACAGAGGGGCGGCTGTGGATGTAGTGAGGTGAGTAGTAGCCTGGACAGAGGGGCGGCTGTGGATGTAGTGAGGTGAGTAGTAGCCTGGACAGAGGGGCTGCTGTGGATGTAGTGTTTCTGGATCTTGCTGAGGCATTTGATACTGTCCCTCATAGACGCTTAATAAATAAAGTAAGGTCTATTGGCTTGGAAAGTATATTCTGTAATTGGATTGAAAACTGGCTGAAGGACCGTGTCCAGAGATTTGTGGTCAGTGATTCCTATTCAGAACGGTCCCGGGTTATAAGTGGTGACCCCAAGGTTCAGTGCTAGGCCCTCTATTATTTAATTTATTTATTAATGATATTGAAGATGGAATTAATAGCACCATTTCTATTTCTGCAGATGACTCTGAGCTGTGTAGAACTGTACGGTCTATGGAAGATGTCCATAAACTACAAGCTGACTGGGACACTCTGAGTGATTGGGCATCAACTTGGCAAATGAGGTTCAATGTGGACAAATGTAAAGTTCTGCATCTTGGTAGTAATAATCTCTGTGCTTCATATGTCCTAGGTCATGTAACACTGGGAGAGTCACTTATGGAGAAGGATTTGGGGGTCCTTGTAGATAGTAGATTGAATAACAGCACAATGTCAATCAGCTGCTTCTAAGGCCACCATGATATTGTCATGCATTAAACGAGGCATGGACTCGCGGGGCAGGGATGTAATATTACCACTTTACAAAGCGTTGGTGCAGCCTCATCTGGAATATGCAGTTAGTTCTGGGCACCAGTCCATAGAAAGGACGCCCTGGGGCTGAAGAGAGTACAGAGGAGAGCGACTAAACTGATAAAGGGCCTGGAGGGTCTGAGTTATGGAGAAAAATTAAAATAATTAAATGTATTTAGTCTTGAGAAGAGACGTCTAAGGGGGGACATGATTAACCTATACAAATATATAAATAGGTCATACAAAAAATAAGTAGAAAAACTGTTCCATGTAAAATGCCCTCAAAAGACAAGGGGCGCTGCCTCCGACTGGAGAGGAAAAAATTCAGTCTCCGGAAGCGTCAAAGCTTCTTTACTGTAAGAACTGTGAATCTGTGGAGTAGACTCGTCAGGACGTGGTCACAGCAGGAACAGTGGACAGGTTTATAAAGGATTTAGATGAATTCTTAAAAGTAAATGACATTAATGCTTATGAAAACATGTAGAAATCGGAGTCACTTCCTTCTGGGATTCGTGTCCCCACCGATCCCTTGGTTGAACCTGATGGACTTTTCAACTGTATCAACTATGTAATTATGTAACTGCCCCTAATGTACTTGCAGTCGACACTGGTGACAGAATGGCTTGTTGTAAAAAAGCTCCCTGAATTCCAGTGTGGTCCTATAAAAGGAGTCACCACTGCCACAAGTCACTTTCTAACATGTCTACCCTCCTAGATATTCCACCATCAGCTGTGAGTAGTATTACTGTAAAGTGGAAGGAACCACAGGAACTCAGACACAAAATGGAGACCACGTAAAGTTACAGATGTCACAGAGTGCTGAGAAGCAAGTGCATAAAACCACTGACGTTCTGCTGACTTCATAACTGCAGAGTCCAGACCTGTGTGCTGTGATGGGAGCTTCATGGCATGGGTCTCCATGGCTGCTGCATGCAAGCCTTACATCCCCAAGCACAATGCCAGGCATGGGATGGAGCGATGTAAAGCATGCTGTCACAGGACACTGGAGCAATGGGCACATCTTCTGTTCAGTAACTTAT
The DNA here is from genome assembly GCF_014858855.1 of Bufo gargarizans. Lineage (NCBI taxonomy): Eukaryota > Metazoa > Chordata > Amphibia > Anura > Bufonidae > Bufo > Bufo gargarizans. Next base: position 241,438 of record NW_025334134.1, on the reverse strand, counting down.
AACACATCTCTATCTGGTGTCTGATGGACGAGTGTGGTGAATGCCAGGAGAACATTACCTGCCTAACTGCATTGTGCCAGCTGCACAGTCTGGTGGAGGAGGGGTGATGCTATGGAGTATTTTTCAGCGTCGGCCTTGGCTCCTTAGTTCCAGTGAAGGGAAATATTAAAGCTTCAGCAGGCAAGACATTGTGGACAGTTGTATGGTGACAACTCTGTAGGAACAGTTTGAGGAAGGCCGTTTTATGTTCCTCCATGACTGCCCCAGTGCACAAACCAAACTCCATAAAGACATAGCAGGGGGAGTCTGGAAGAACCTGATTGGCCGCACAGAGCCTCGACCTCAACCCCATCCAAAACCAGAATGGAGACTGTGAGCCAGGTCCTTTCCTCCAACAGTCTGACCTCACAAATACTCTTCTGGGTGAAGTGGCAAACATTCCCACAGACATAATCCAAAATCTTGTAAAAAGCCTTTCCAGAAAAGCAAAGAAAAGACCTTCCTAGAGGAGAAAAAGGGGGTGACCTTTCCAGAAGAATAAAGGGGAGACCTTTCCACAAGAGCAAAGGAAAGACCTTCCTAGAGGAGAAAAAGGGGACAACCTTTCTAGAAGAACAAAATGGAGACCTTTCCAGAAGAGCAAAGGAAAGATCTTCCTAGAGGAGAAACAGGGGGCGACCTTTCAAGAAGAGCAAAGGGGAGGCCTTTCCAGAGGAGCAAAGGGGAGGCCTTTCCAGAGGAGCAAAGGAAAGATCTTCCTAGAGGCGAAACAGGGGGTGACCTTTCAAGAAGAGCAAAGGGTAGACCTTTCCAGAGGAGCAAAGGGGAGACCTTTCCTCTCATTGGTTGCTGGTTGCACATAAAGGTGACTAGGAGCAGCGCACTATACAGTATGTGCAGGGCTGCTCTCCTGAACATAGATGCCCAATGGCATAGGTAGGTTTAGAATAGGTCCTGCCTGACTGAAACCACCTTGGCGTGGGTAGGTGGGTACAGAAGTGTTTTGATCAAAATATATTGCCTGAGAGTCTTGGATTTTATCATATCCGAGTGAGGGCTTAATCCACATATTATGTTTGCATTTATTGTGTTTTCTCAGATTTTCTTTTCAGAAATGTAGCCATGGACATCCGCCAATTTTGTATCATATCGTGCAGGATGTTTTGTATCTTTTTTTTTTTTTTTTTTATCTTTTCTCTGTGATTTTTTACTACCTTTCCAGAGGAGCAAAGAGGGGGTCTTTCAAGAAGAGCTAAGGGGGGCCTACTCCATATTAATATCTATGGATGTATAATGGGATCAGAAGCTCCTGAAGATGAAGGTGGAAGGCCCATTACTTTCCTCCACAGAGTGTATTTTGGTAGATCTATACAGAACCATTACGTGAGGTGTCAGATTTCCCCGCTGGCGATCTTGGGTGACTGCCGCCGTTTTATCGCCTCCTCTATGTACCTTTGGTAAGTGGCACTTAAGAAGAATATTGAACACGTCAGTGATACGACAATTATGATTCTCCTATTATCCTATTAATTAGCCGTCTCAGCTTCTAATAGCGGCTGCACTTAGATAAATGGAGGGGGGATGAGGAGCCATTCATAGCGCTCTGACCTTCTCGGAGCCGCCGTTATTGAAAACCGCGCATCCGAAACCTACAGGCGCATTTCTCTCTGGACGCAGCTGCATTAACCACTCAGTCCGTCACATCCTGCAAAGTCCCGAGAGGGACAGCAGGATGAGAAAAGCTATGAGGAGTCCTGAGTAGTGGGGGGTGTATACTTTTGCAACAGAATATTAATTGGTCTAGTGCATCTGAGGCAGAAGAGAGAGCAACTCTGTAAACAGTTTAAGTGAATGCCATTTAGTGCACAGCAATGGGAAGGTCCAGCGTAGAATGAAACGGTCCGAGAGGGTTTGATCGACTTTATGGGGAATTTATGATGGGATTTGCGCCACATTTGTGATGTAAACAAGGGGTTGTGGGCGGAGCCAAAAAGTGTATAAAAGTCCAATAATAGATCTCTGCTTGCTATCAGTTTGATACAATGTTTCCATTCTGTGTGATCTGAACATTCCGAGCTCCAGACTGATACATTTTAGGTTTCGATTCACATCTGTGCCTTTGTTTCCATCTTAGGTACAAAAATAAAACAATGTCAGCACTTCTGGATCCGTCACGTGATGCAACGCGGACCCCTTGAGTCTAGGGTGCGATTCCGCCACTTTACCGTGTATAACAGCACAGCATTCTCCATCTTGGACAACGCCTTTGTGTTAGTACAGTCCCCAACAACTGGGGCGCTGCACGGACCCCTAGTGAATAGCTTTCATCTAAAAAACAATATGGCGGTGAGCGTTCAGTATCCCTGTAGCGCCACCACAGGGTAAATGGTGCATTACACTGCCCTATAGAAGTCAATGGGACGGCCATGTAATACCCTGACAAGCCTCCTCATGTCTTGGGGTCCACTGTATTTTTTTGGAGTTATCGATGTTCATTTTGCCCCGGGGGTGGGGGGGGGGGGCAGATACTTTCTAGCGCTGATAAGGATTATCTGATCAGGACTGAGGGAGAGAAATCCAGTCCCCAGTGCTTTCTTCTCCCAAGGCAAAGCCTCAAGCTCTGGCACCTCGACGTGCGTTTCAACTCTGAAGGCAGAAATCTGATTTATGACACTTTTATGTTTATTGGGTGCTGTTTTGGGTTTTCTTTTTCTCCTGTTTCCAGTTGTGGGTCTCCTGTGTATGAGATGGAAAGGCTGAAATCACTGTATTCTACCGCAGCGCTGTATGTGCAGTGGGGGCTTCTCCGTACTGTTTGTTCCATCGAACCTGCTCTTTTCTCTCCTTGGATGATGCTTCTTTTTTTTTTTTTTTATCAGTTTTGAAATATTGTATATTTAGAATAAGTTGCTATACTGATTATGAATTATTTTGTGAGCACCATGGCCGTTCTTTTTTTTATTAAATTCTCATTTGAGCTCTTTATAGACTCATTTTGTGATCTGTTTATAATTGATGAGGACTCCTCCCCCACTAGACTGATCCCCTCCTTCACTAGACTGATCCCCTCCCCCACTGGACTCAGCCCCTCCTTTACTAGACTCAGCCCCTCCCCTACTAGACTTAACCCCCCACTAAACTTAGCTCCTCCCCCACTAGACTGATCCCCTCCCCCACTAGACTGATCCCCTCCCCACTAGACTCAGCACCTCCTTTACTAGACTCAGCCCCTCCCCTACTAGACTTAGCTCCTCCCCCACTCGACTCATCCCCTGCCTCACTAGACTCAACCCCTCCTTTACTAGACTCGGCACCTCCCCTACTAGAATTACCCCCACCCCCCACTAAACTTAGCTCCTCCCCCACTAGACTGATCCCCTCCCCTACTAGACTCATCCCCTCCCCTACTAGACTCATCCCCTCCTTTACTAGACTCAGGACCTCTCCAACTAAACTTAGCCCATCCCCTACTAGACTCATCCCCTCCCCTACTAGACTCATCCCCTCCCCTACTAGACTCATCCCCTCCCCTACTAGACTCATCCCCTCCCCTACTAGACTCATCCCCTACCCTACTAGACTCATCCCCTCCCCTACTAGACTCATCCCCTAACCTACTAGATTCATCCCCTCCTCTACTAGACTCATCCCCTCCCCTACTAGACTCATCCCCTTCCCTACTAGACTTATCCCCTCCCCTACTAGACTCATCCCCTCCCCTACTAGACTCATCCCCTCCCCTACTAGACTTAGCCCCTACCCTACTAGACTCATCCCCTCCCCTACTAGACTCATCCCCTAACCTACTAGATTCATCCCCTCCTCTACTAGACTCACCCCCTCCCCTACTAGACTCATCCCCTTCCCTACTAGACTTATCCCCTCCCCTACTAGACTCATCCCCTCCCCTACTAGACTCATCCCCTCCCCTACTAGACTTAGCCCCTACCCTACTAGACTCATCCCCTCCCCTACTAGACTCATCCCCTCCTCTACTAGACTCATCCCCTCCCCTACTAGACTCATCCCTCCCCTACTAGACTCATCCCCTCCCCTACTAGACTCATCCCCTCCCCTACTAGACTCATCCCCTAACCTACTAGATTCATCCCCTCCTCTACTAGACTCATCCCCTCCCCTACTAGACTCATCCCCTTCCCTACTAGACTTATTCCCGCCCCTACTAGACTCATCCCCTCCCCTACTAGACTCATCCCCTCCCCTACTAGACTCATCCCCTACCCTACTAGACTCATCCCCTCCACTACTAGACTCATCCCCTCCTCTACTAGACTCATCCCCTCCCCTACTAGACTCATCCCCTCCCCTACTAGACTCATCCAATCCCCCACTAGACTGATCCCCTCCCCTACTAGACTCATCCCCTCCCCCACTAGACTGATCCCCTCCCCTACTAGACTCATCCCCTCCCCTACTAGAATCAGCCCCTACCCTACTAGACTCATCCCCTCCCCTACTAGACTCATCCCCTCCCCTACTAGACTCATCCCCTCCCCTACTAGACTCATCCTCTCCCCTACTAGACTCATCCCCTCCCCCACTAGACTCATCCCCTCCCCTACTAGACTCATCCCCTTCTAGTCTCTTCCCATCCCCCACTATACTCAGGCTCTCCCCCACTAGACTGAGCCTCTCGCCCACTGTACTCAGCATCTACCCCACTGTACTCATTACTCCTCACCTGCAGGGGAGATTGCCCACAGCACTTCAGTATTTCATGTAGATTGAAAATGAAAATAACTAGACTAGTAATAGAGAGCGGGCCCCTAAATATCACACTGCACCCTATGAGCAGGACGGGTCCAGGGATCTCCCTACACTTATTGGGAACATTTTTTTTTACAGTTGCTAAACTTTATTGAGAAATATCTGGAAGCCTCTTCCCTCGCAGAGTATTTGTAGGTCCGGCGCAGATGACCCGAGTCGGTGATATAGAGATTGTGACTCAGACCTGAAGTTGTTTGTCTTAAGACGCATCAAATCTAAATACTAAAAATAGATGACATTGTACGGTTTATTCTAAAAGAAGCCAAAGGAGCTGAAGAGTCTGTGTAAGCAGATGGTGCTGGAGACAAAGCAGGCAGTGCAGACATAGGAAGACGGGGCCGATGACAAGGCAGGCAGTGCAGACATAGGAAGACGGGACCGATGACAAGGCAGGCAGTGCAGACATAGGAAGACGGGGCCGATGACAAGGCAGGCAGTGCAGGCAGAGGAAGATGTGCTGATGACAGTGTAGGCAGTGCAGGCAGAGGAAGATGGTGCTGGAGACAAAGCAGGCAGTGCAGACAGAGGAAGATGGGACCGATGACAGGGTAGGCGATGTAGGCACAGGAAGATGGTGCTTATGGCATGGCAGGCAGTGCAGGCAGAGGAAGATGGTGCTGATGACAGTGTAGGCAGTGAAGACAGAGGAAGACGGGACCGATGACAGGGTAGGCAATGTAGGCACAGGAAGATGGTGCTTATGGCATGGCAGGCAGTGCAGGCAGAGGAAGATGGTGCTGATGACAGGGTAGGCAATGTAGGCACAGGAAGATGGTGCTGATGGCATGGCAGGCAGAGCAGGTGCAGGCACAGGCCGCTGTGACTCAGCGCCAACACCTACTCACTGTTTCCAGGCTGTGGCGGGATCCACCCTCCTGCAGTTTAGGGGCGTGGCCTGCACCTTTAAAGGGACAGTGCACAGAAAATCCCCAACCCTTCCCTGTATTCCGCTCCTGATCAATGTGTTGCTAGGGCACCTATATGAGCTTTGTCTGTGACCAACATAGCAGCACACCAGACACCTACACCTCATTATGTTAATGTGGCCGGGGCGGGTCATGGCTGCAGTCAGTGATTGGTTGAGTGGAATTCACAGCCATTTCCATAGCAGTAGGTGGAGCGCTGTGGGGATCTGGCGCTGTCAATACTGCAGCTGCGAGGGTTCGGTGAGGGGGGTATAAGATCTTTTGCTGGAATACCCCTTTAAATATCTGCACAAAAATTACACCAAATAATAAAAAAATATATATAACTTGAGGTGTACTATACAGGTCAGAAGCAGGCAGGTTGTGTCTGGAGCAGTTCAGTAAGATTATTGTAGAGCCTTGGAGCGCTATGGACGTTTGTGGACATTTGCCCCTTTTGCTACTACTCAAAGCCATTATCTTCCTACGTTATGGCACTTTGTATGGTTAACTCACTATATCTGCACAGCCAGCTGATACCGAGAGACTTTAGGACTTTCTACCTATGCAAAGTTTTGGAGGGAAAGAAAACACCCGCACCGACCTTATGACTGTCTGGTTTAGCTCTGTTGTTTATGTCTGAGGATTTGTTTTTGTCTGCTTAGTCATTCCCATAGACTTGCACTGAAGCTCTATAAAAGTCTATGATATGACAGATATTGTAACAATGTTTCTGTTTAAGCTGTGTTTCTCCACTGTTCAGCTAGAAATTGTATATAAGGAGAGCAGTCAGAGCCCATAGTCTGCAGATAGGGACCAGTGTTTAGTAGAAGAGACTCTGCCAGACTGCACTTCTGACCAGAGGAAGACACTGAGGCGGGGACGCTGAGCCACAGCCCTTGGGTTACCAACCCTTTGACCAGGGTACCAGCCTTCTAAGAGATGGACAGCTAGCTCAGGCCTTTCCTCAGTATCAAACCCCCCTTCTGCAGGGAGGAGACTGGAGAAGCCGCTCAGTGCACTGCCTGTATTGTTTTGCACCTGAGTTCCTCCAGTAAAGAGGCATCCTGGTTACTGCAGACCCCGACTCTCTGGACTTGGCTGCACCACCCCTTACCATCGCCTCCGGAGAGCAGCAACACGTGGTGACACCTCAACGGTGTCCGGGGGACTCGGCGTAGTGTTGGGGCCACCCCAAACCCGGCCACTGCAATAATAATGCACATTTATTTTGCAGGTCAAAAAGAGGAACACTTGGGAGTCATGTAACAATGTGACTGAAGTATTGTGGATTCAGTTCTGGATGTGACTGGAGTATAAGTATTGTGGATTCAGCTCTGAATGTGACTGGAGTATATGTATTGTGGATTTAGCTCTGGATGTGACTGGAGTATATGTATTGTGGATTCAGCTCTGGATGTGACTGGAGTATAAGTATTGTGGATTCAGCTCTGGATGTGACTGGAGTATAAGTATTGTGGATTCAGCTCTGGATGTGACTGGAGTATAAGTATTGTGGATTCAGCTCTGGATGTGACTGGAGTATATGTATTGTGGATTCAGTTCTGGATGTGACTGGAGTATAAGTATTGTGGATTCAGCTCTGAATGTGACTGGAGTATATGTATTGTGGATTCAGCTCTGGATGTGACTGGAGTATATGTATTGTGGATTCAGCTCTGGATGTGACTGGAGTCTAAGTATTGTGGATTTAGCTCTGGATGTGACTGGAGTATATGAATTGTGGATTCAGCTCTGGATGTGACTGGAGTATAAGTATTGTGGATTCCGCTCTGGATGTGACTGGAGTATAAGTATTGTGGATTCAGCTCTGAATGTGACTGGAGTATATGTATTGTGGATTTAGCTCTGGATGTGACTGGAGTATATGTATTGTGGATTCAGCTCTGGATGTGACTGGAGTATATGTATTGTGGATTCAGCTCTGGATGTGACTGGAGTATAAGTATTGTTGATTCCGCCTTGGATGTGACTGGAGTATATGTATTGTGGATTCAGTTCTGGATGTGACTGGAGTATACATTTTGTGGATGCAGCTCTGGATGTGACTGGAGTATAAACTATAATTTAACTGCAGATCAGTCCAACCATAGCATTTGCAGAGTTTCTTGTCTCTGTATCGTATGTAGATTTATCCTGAAGAAATGACACCTTCCTGATCCGCCTGACTCTCCCGTTTTCCTCCACCGCCTGTTGCGGATCCCGGATCATCCCTCGTCCGGGCAGCAATTTTCATATAAGCGGAATGTTTACAGACGATCTTTGTGGTCTCTTCATTCGCCGGCGGCGTCAGTGCAGATTTCTTCTAAATGTTTCACTTTTACTTAACACTTTGATCTACTTAAGAGCGTTGATGCGTCTTTAACCGCGTTTCCGCTTTTTTCTTTCCCGCCTGGAAAATTTTGCATTTTTCTTTGGAGATCAAATTGTCTACAATTAGTTTTCTGTGGAAAGAGAAGTTGTCAAGCGTTACAGAGATACGCTGCGGTGCGAGTATAATCACTGTACAAATGCTTTACTCCAGTCACATCCAAAGCTGCTTCCACAATTCTTCCGATTAGTTCCCAGGCTGCATCCTGCACCCCCTGCTGGTTCAGTGTCTTTGCTGTGATGCCCTGTGGTAGATGTAGTGATTGCTCCATAATCTCCAGTCTGATTTGGATACATATCTCCCACAATGCACTGCAGCAGACAGCAGAGCATTATGGGAGACCAGCTACACCAATGAAACTATGTAACCACCGTGATCTGAGGGCCGGGGGGAGCTCAGAGGGACCCTTAAGACAATATATAAACAGTGTTATGAGTGCAGCTCTAGGCGTGACTGGAGTAGAAGACAAGATGTAGAAGCAATATCATGAATGCAGCTCTAGGTGTGACTACAGTATAAAAAATTATGTAAAAGCAGAATCACATAATTACCGCTCTATTGTGACTGAAGTAGAGGACAAGATGCAAAAGCATAATTATGAATGCAGCTCTAGGTGTGAGCGAAGTATAAGATATTATAGGTAGCAAAATCATGAATGCAGCTGTGAGGTTGGCCTGGAACAGAAGACATTCTATTAAAGCAGCATTATAAATACAGCTCTAGGCATAACTGTAGTATGAGATGATGTAAAAGCAGAATTGTGATTGCTGCTCTAGGTGTGATTAGACTATAAAACGAGCTAAAAGCAGAATCCTGAATGCAGCTCTAGGTGTGACTGTAGTATGAGAGATGATGTAAAAGCAGAATTATCAGTGCAGCTCTGGAGGTTGCTGGAGTATCAGGCACACTGCTCATAGTTTTGCAGACTTTAGCATCGGCAGGGCGCTTTTCTCTTGAGCCGCCATTAATCTTTATGTATTCGGTACGGAGGTGTGTGCGATCGGCGATGTCGCTGCTTTACCGCTGGATCACGGATCTCACCGCTTACTGTAAGCAGTCTTGACAGACAAGCAGCTTCAGAGCAGTAAATGATTTCCCCAGGACCAAATATATTAAAGCCGCTCGTCTCGCTGTTGTTATAACATGATATAAATGTCGCGGGGAACAGATGCCCGCAGCTTTATTTAAACAGGTGGGCGCTCTCCTCAGAGCGGGAGCGAGCCGCGCCAATTTAGTGCCATGTTCTCGGCCCCTATGATGGCTTTTAATAATAATCAGGTAATAGAGTCGCCGCTCGGATCTCATCTCCGAATCCGCCATCTCCTTCTTCTTTTTTGGGCTTCTTTTTTTTTCTCCTCAACTAATGGGCGGAGGCGGCACATCGCTGGTTAATGGCGGACGATTATTAACGGAATCTTCATTCTCATCAAGGTTTTTTTTGTTCTCATGCACACGAACTTAGTTGTTTTTGTGGTCCGCAAATCACGGATTCGCTAAACACGGATATCGGCCATGTGCGTTCCGCATTTTGTGGATCCGTGCATCCACCTCTTTGTTAGAAATGCCTATTCTTGTCCGCAAAACGAATAGGACATGTTCTACTCTTTTGCGGGGCCCAGAACGGACATACGGATGCGCATCTTTTGTGGCCCCATCAGAAAAAATTCCGATCGGATGCGGACCGAAGCTACAGTCGTGTGCATGAAGCCTTGGGTTCAGAGGACAAGCTACATTAGTGGCCACCCTGCTGATCACTCTGGTCCTGAAGGTGGGGCCCCTACTTATCTAGTACTGGTGACATAGTCTAAGGCAGTGATCAGCAACCTCCAGCTGTTGTGAAACTACAACTCCCAGCATGCTCCACTCACTTCTATGCAAGTGTGCATGCTGGGAGTTGCAGCTTCACCACACCTGGAGTGATGAAAGTTGCTGACCCCTGGTCCCTGGAAATCTCATGCAGCATGAAACATTAGGCAGAACTATGGGCCCTACATAGTCCTTATGTGTCATTGCTGGGGCCCAAGAAACACATTTCCTAGTTCAACCCCAAGAAATGTATGGATACCTAGATGACTGATCCGTGTTACCTGCGCTGATACACTGTAACAAACTATCAAGATGCTGCTGTGTTTACCTCACATAGGATTGTCTGCTCTGATACATTGTATCTATAAATATTTACAAAGAATCGGGGTCATTTATCATTCTGTGACCCGCAGACACTGATTGTGGACCCAGGCGTTCGTCCCACTTATTATGGTGCTTGGATGCTATGTGGCGGATCATGCTGGTGGTGGTGAGGTTGCTAGTGTTTACGCCCCGGTTCATTTTCGTATGGCACAGGTTGCAAACTACTATTCTTTTGTCGTCCGCACTTTCCGCAAAAAAGCGCCAGACTGCGGAACACCTACCCCTTGGCAAGGGTGATTTCCGCAAGAGGGTGCTCCGGAGAACAGTTTGGGGCCTGTTTAGTGTGGCCCGCCTTCTCCATTTTACCATCACACTGCCTCTTCCAGCCTGTTGCGGTGCTGTAGATCCCTCCACCTCTGTACTGCGCTGTGCTCGCTCGGCTTTCCACCTTCCCAGGTTGGGTCAGTGACTTCATCGTCCACCACATCCTCTTCCACTTCCTCACTCTGATCATCCTCTTGATTTGTTGACCTAAGCACAACCTCAGTGATTGACAACTGTGTCTCATCCTCTTTCATCAACCTCTTGAGACAGGAATTGTGGTTGACTCATTGGCAACTGTGTCTCATCATCATCCACCTCATTAAACACTAATTGCCGTTCCCCAGCCTCATGTTCTTGTGACTGTGGATGCTCAAGAGGTGGGAATCGGGGCAAAAGATCCCATGTCCCTCTTCAAGAGTGCTTGGCAAGAGGGCCAAATCAAGTAATGGCGATGAAAAAAGGTCCTCGGTGTGGGATCACTTGTTAGGCCAGACTCTTCATGGTGGGAGGAAGGAGGATTAGGCTATATTATATTGCTGCCACCACTCACAATAGTCCTTATAAGGACTTTTGGGTCTTTGAAACGTTTTTCAACTAAATAGATTGTGATCGCACTCCCTACACTATCTGTCCCTTCCTAAGCGCAGCTCTCCCTGACTAATAATGAGCCGAGCACGCGCCATCGGGTGCTATATCGCACCTGATGACGCGTTCCGGCCGGCCAATCACTGTAATGCCAGTAACCAACAAGGCTACGGCATTACAGTGATGGCAGTACTTATTTGCACGTTTATTGGCTGCATAGCAGCCGCAAAACGTGCGGGGAGGAGCCTCGAGCATGGCGCTGCAGCACATGCGGTACTCGTCCGAGCATGCTCGCTCAAAACTATTCTGCATCCGTTCCTCAAAATTGACATGTGAATGTAGCCTAAGTAGGATGCAAGATAAAAAAATCCTACCTAAAGCTTACTCTGAGACAATACTTTTCCAGTGGCAGACGCCTGAGCCCCACATCAAGGACATAGATTATTAGAGAGGTTCTCCGATGACTGATGTATAAAATCTGATATCACATAGTACAGGACGATACCCCCATTCATTGCTCTAATTGCTCTGCTAGACTCTCTTCAGCCTAGCAGCTCAGGGGGCATGTCCTTTCTGCTGCAGTTCTCTCCCTATCACATCTCAGGGGGTGTGTCCTTTCTGCTGCAGTTCTCTCCCTATCACATCTCAGGGGGCGTGTCCTTTCTGCTGCAGTTATCTTCCGGTAACTGCCACAGCTTCTAACAGAACATATGGTTGGTGGCAGGTGAAGATTTAAACTGAGCATGTGTGACCACCTCAGTGAGACGGACAAAAAAAAGGAAAAGAACAAACAGCAGGTGGCGCTGTACAGATACGTCTTATTGAATAACTCACTCGCTATACTGAATTTTTAATTACATGCAATTACAAAAGTCTTCAGATCCAGGTGCTGGTTTGAAAACTATAGAAAATGTTTGGTGACAGAACCCCTTTAATTGGGCTTTCTATAAATTGCCCTTCTCATCACTGCCCTATGGACTGTGTGTATCACGTATGCACTTGTGTAGCTCTTCGTCTTCCTATTCAATTCATTATGTTTGGGACTGATTATGACTAGTGATGAGCGGCAGGGGCAATATTCGAATTCGTGATATTTTGTAGAATATTCATCATATATTCGTGAATTTGAGATTATATTCTTGATTGCGAAAATCGGCAATGTATTTTTTGCGTATTTCACGCAAAATATCGGCGTGGGGTAGGCAACTTTTTTATTGGTTGCTAGGGATGCTGCTAAGCTGTGACAAAGCCTTCTCATTGGCCCACAAGCTAGAAGAAGGGAGGGATGATCACCTGATGTGTACTGTGTTAAAAAACAAAACAAAAAAAACGAATATTCGTCATTACGAATATATAGCACTATATTCTAAATATTCGCAAATTCTCGAAGTGCCGATATTCGCGGTCAAAACTAATTATGACGCTTCCTGTTTGTATAAAGACTCTGGATGAGCACATGTAACACAGCTTGAAAAAGGCCTAATTGGGGATCATTTACAAAGACCGCCATTTCACGCCTAATTTAGGACAAGGTAGAGCCTCCTGCAGTCTGTGCGCCTGGAGTGAAAAACTACTGCACTCCCTGAGCGGACTCGTTTTTTGCCACGATTTACAGCTTTTTTGTTCTAGCCCTGCCACTCCCCAGTGGCGAGCATGGCACGAAAACACAGCATGGGACAAAAAATTGTCGCATCGGCAACAAAAAGAGGCTTGTTTCATAAGGGCTGCTTTACGATTATTTTAGTATTTATCATCCATCTATCTATTAGAGATAAGCTAACCTTTGGAGAGAGAGAAACCACTTACTATATGTCATGGCTATTGTAGGATAGGCAATGCTCCTCTTGGTTTCTGGGAAACATATATGCAAATTAGTATGTAAGATAGAAGGACAGACAAGGCTGTATATCGGTATACGGGGGGGCTCTTATGGTAGATGATCCAAAATATAAAACAGCAAAGAGAAATCCATGGCACTCATCATGGCCGCTGCCTCTTCATCCATATCCTATGTACCAGCTTTAAAAAAAGGATCATTTCATCGGATGGTGAGCGCCACGGACTCTTCCTTGTTTTATATATATGCAAATTAGTATGTCTGGCATCAAAAAGAATTACTTTATCTTTTTAGTCAGGAAAACTTATTTGCAAAGCTTTGCGTTTTGGGGAAAAATATTCAAATGAGCTTTTCTGACAAAAAGGATACGAAAAGTAAATCTTTCTGATGCCAACTAATGTTAGACATGCTAATTAGCATTTTTTTTTCCCTAGAAACCAAGAGGAGCATTCCCTAGCCTACAATAGTCATCACATACTGTATATAAACTGGTCTCCATAAGGCCTCTTGTTCAATGTTGTGCATCCGTTCCGTGCATTGGGGACTGCAATTTGCGGTCCCCAATGCACGGGCAATGTCCGTGCAGCTGCCGGGACGGATCGAGACTCATTCAACTTGAATGGGTCTGTGATCCATCCGCACCGCAAAAAAATAGAATAAGTTCTATTTTTTTGTGGTGCGGAGGCACGGACAGAAACACCACGGGCTCCGATCCATGCTTCCGTTCCGCATCTCCGTGATGGGGAGTGCACACTGGCCAGTGCATGTGTATTGCGAACCCACCGTATGCGGGTCGCAATATGGCCATGGGCACACAACGTTCGTGTGCAAGAGGTCTAATAGAAATAGTACCCAGAAGTCCCCCCAAGGCCTCTCAGGCAGAAAAGCTGATTCTGTCTGCTCTGTTCTGAAAAAGGTCTTTTGTCCTGAAAGAGCTAGTTGAAGATATGCGCTTTGAGAACTGGCAGGCTGTTTCGGCACGCAACAGTTTTAGTCTGGCCACTTCTCAGCATGTTTTCCGGTTTGTAACTGGATTTCTACCATTCCCCATTACAGTGAATGGGGCTGGTGGTTGTCAGGAAACATCTGGCAGTGCTGGAACAGCCTGCTGGAGATGTGTGACGCACAGCAACGTCCATAGGTCTCTTAAAGCAAATATTTTTTGTGACGCCAGTTGCAGTGAAGCAACAAGGGCACAGGGACCCTTTTAGTGATGTAGTAGATGGTACTCAGGTGTAGGAATGCAAGAGTGGTGTAGGGTGGCCTAAATGTGCCTTAATGTTTGTGCACGTGTCGTGGTGCTCCTACCTGGATACTCTGGAACCCAGTCGTTGTCGTCCAAAGCAGAGCAAATAGGGTGAATAATCGAGGGATTCCGTGATGCGGAATGGCCACGGAACGATGCCCATGTATTGCGGATCCGCAAATGTGGTCCATAATATGGCAACGGGCAGCACACGCTTGTGTGAACGAACCCTTATGCTGTGTAAATCTGTTTAAAAGGCTATAATGTTGTTGTGAAATACTCAGCTTTTGGTAACCCCTTAAGTACTGGGCCCATTTTTGTTGTACATTTTAGTGTTTTCCTCCCCACATTCCAATAGTCAGAGCTTTTTTAATTTTCCGTTCATATAGGATACAATTCAATTTACCAAGTCAGTTACTGGAAAATTGGAAAAAATTCTGTGTGGGGTTAAATTGAAAAAAAAAAAAACACACAATTCCACCAAGGTTTAAAAATGCCATGACATTCTCATTCTGCTGGTGATACCAAACTTGTATAGGTTTTTTTTTTTTACTACTTTGAAAAAGTTAAAATTGTATTTGTATCTCCATTTCCATCCACAGAAATGTCTGCAGGGACGAACTGTAGTTCTTATAGGCACCATTTTTGTGGTGTATAGGACTTTTTGATCACTGTTATTCAATTTTTTTTTTGGGTGGTGACTAAAAATGTTGAATTGTCTGGTTTTAATTTTTTTTTCCGTTATGGCGTTTACTGCACAGGAATTGCCACACGGTAATATATTTTTTTATGCAAAATTGGGAAAAAGGGGTGATTTAAACTTTGAATGTTCTTTTTTATTATTATTCTTTTACTTTTAGAGCTCATTCACATGACCGCATTTTCTTTCTGTCTCCGTTCTGGGGTTTTTTGGCGGACGGTATGCGGAACTATTCATTTTAATGGGTCCGCAAAAAAAACTGAAGTTACTTCGCGTGCATTCCATTTCCGTATGTCCGTATTTCCATTCCAAAAAAAAATAGAACATTTCCTATTATTGTCCGCATTACGGACAAGGATTGGACTATTTTATTAGGGGCCAGCTGTTCCGTTGCACACAGACGTCATCTGTATTTTTTGCGGATCCATTTTTTGCAGACCGCAAAATACATACTGTCGTGTGCATGAGCCCTTATAGTAATAACTTTTAACCTAGAACCTGGGATCTTTTGATCCTCGGTCCTACTCACCCTAAGAACTCATGCACACGACCGTATGCCCTCCGAGACATACGGTCCATTAGCGGGCCATATGTCCCGGAGCGGCATACATCATGCGCATCGGGCCGCCCGCGGGACTATTGTCCCACACTCATAGGATATTATGAGTGCAGGCCCGCGGGCGGCCCGATGCGCACAGCATCATAGTAACCTATGATGCTGTGCGTACGATGTATGCCGCTCTGGGACATATGGCCCGTTCTTGTACCGTATGTCTCGGAGGGCATACAGTCGTGTGCATGAGCCCTAATAGAGATCTATTAGGGTGAATGGGATTTAGAAGCACTTCCTGTTGCTTCGTGCACAGCTCATCAGGGAGCTTACCATGGCAGGCCTGCTAAGCTTCAGAAGCGTCCAAGTCTGCCATGCTAATTTCACTGTGGGGGCTCCAATCAGAAGGCAGAATTAGCTGCATTCTTCTGCCTAACTCCACAGATGGCACGATCGGCGTTGATCACGGCATCTTAGGGGTTAAATAATGGGGTTTGACCAGGGGTGGATTAAGTGCATGAGAGGCCCGGGGCTGTCTACATATAGGGGAATACAGCACCACATTCCTGTTACATCCAGTGACATCTCCTGTCATGTAGATCCTCTCTTTCATCTTCTCCTCCGTTTGACCCAGACCGCCATGACAAATTCTTTCGGCCGCATCTCGTCTCTACAGTTTGTAACACAGACACGTTAGAGTTCTCATAATTGGGGTCATTTATCAAACTGGTGTAAATTACAACTGGCTTAGGTGCCCACAGCAACCAATCAGATTCCACCTTTAATTTTCCAAAGGAGCTGTGAAAAATGAAAGCTGGAATCTGATTGGCTGCTATGGGTAACTAACCCAGTTATACTTTACACCAGTTTGATAAATTACCCCAAAGGTCCCTATAGTGTCTACAGCAATTATAATGTCCCCTAGATTGCCCCCAGTAATAATAACACCCTATAGTGTGTTCCAGGTAATAATACCTGTATAGTGTCCCCAAAAATAATGTCCCCTAATAGAAAGGCCCCCACACTACCCCCATATAGTAATTTCCCCCACACTACCCCCATATAGTAATTTCCCCCACACTGATCCATATAGTAATTTCCCCCACACTGATCCATATAGTAATTTCCCCCACACCGCCCCCATAAAGTAATTTCCCCCACACCGCCCCCATATAGTAATTTCCTCCACACTGATCCATATAGTAATTTCCCCACACTGCCCCATATAGTAATTTCCCCGCACTGCCCCATATAGTAATTTCCCCACACTGCCCCATATAGTAATTTCCCCCACACTACCCCCATATAGTAATTCCCCCCACACTGATCCATATAGCAATTTCCCCCACACTGCCCCATATAGTAATTTCCCCCACACTGCCCCCATATAGTAATTTCCCCCACACTACCCCCATATAGTAATTTCCCCCACACTGCTCCATATAGTAATTTCCCCCACACTGCCCCATATAGTAATTCCCCCCACACTGATCCATATAGCAATTTCCCCCACACTGCCCCATATAGTAATTCCCCCCACACTGATCCATATATCAATTTCCCCCACACTGCCCCATATAGTAATTTCCCCCACACTGCTCCATATAGTAATTTCCCCCACACTGCCCCCATATAGTAATTTCCTCCACACTGCCCCATATAGTAATTTCCCCCACACTGCCCCATATAGTAATTTCCCCCTCTCTGCCCCATATAGTAATTTCCTCCACACTGCCCCATATAGTAATTTCCCCCACACTGCCCCATATAGTAATTTCCCCCTCTCTGCCCCATATAGTAATTTCCCCCTCTCTGCCCCATATAGTAATTTCCCCCACACTGCCCCCAAATAGTAATTTCCCCCACACTGCCCCCATATAGTAATTTCCCCCACACTGCCTCCCATGTAGTAATTTCACCCACAAAGTAATTTGCTGCCCACACTGCCCCCATCAAGTAATAACCCCACACACTGCCCCCCATTAGATCGTTTTACCTGACACTGCCATCCATTAAGTAATTTGCCCCCACACTGACATCCATTAAGTAATTTGCCCCCCACACTGCAATCCATTAAGTTATTTGCTCCCACACTGCCATCCATTAAGTGATTTGCCCCCACACTGCCCCATCATTAAGTAATTTGCCCCCCACACTGCCCCATCAAGTAATAACCCACCACACTGCCCCCAATTATATAATTTTCCCCCACACTGCCATCCATTAAGTAAATAGCCCCCCACACTGCCCCCCACAGTATTAATTTCTCCACACTGCCCTCACAGTATTAATTCCCCCCATGGTAGTAATTTGCCCCTACAGTATTAATTGTCTCCCACACTACCCCCACAGTATTAATTTCCCCCATACTAGTAATTTGCCCCCACGTAGTAGTTTGCCCCCCCTGTTCCTTCAGTAATGTCCCCCAAAGTCGGCAGTTGGCACACAAAAAAATAAAAAAATAAAAGCTAATACTTACCTGTGTCCCAGCCGGCGCTCGCTCATAGATGGTGCAGGCGTGCGCACACACGTCAGTGTGCTGCGTCCGGGCACAGGCACGGCGCGATGACGTCATCACGCCCGCCTGCACCAGGATTTTACTACCGCATAGGTTTCAGGCCTAGCAGGCCTGAAGCCTATGGTGGTGATCGGCGGCGGGGCAGGGAACTATGCGCTCCCGTGCCCCGCCGTAGTTTGTGGGCGTTTGGGTTGTTGGGCCCCCCAGCGATGCCGGGCCCTGGGCTACTGACCCAAACGCCTCAATTTCTAATCCGCCACTGGGTTTGACACGATCATCATTTCCCATCATTGTAGCCAGGTGCCTGCTTTATTATACAGCCAGCACCCACCTCGTATGTTGCGGGCTCAACGTAGCAGACCGCTCCATACATTCCCTCAACCACTATGACATACTGGTACGTCATGGTGGTTGAAGGGGTTACTCCTTAATGAAAAAATATTGTATATTGCTTATAGAACAGACCTGTCACTTACCAGTAGGAGGAGCGCCCGGCCAGCCACAGACTGCGCACGTTAGTATAATGCTGCTAAAAGTGCTAAGTAACCATGGCAGCCAGGACTGCAGTAGCATCCTGGCTGCCATGGTAACCGATCGGAGCCCCAGCGATTAAACTTGGACTCTGATTGGAAATGCCACTCCGCTGCCACCAATGATGGGGGGGGGAGGGGGGTTGTTAACCTGTGGCCACTGCCACCAATGATTTTAATTAGGGGTGGGGTGGGGGAGAGGGGAGGCCGCACTGGACACCAATGATTTTAATTAGGGGTGGGGGGGAGAGGGGAGGCCACACTGGACACCAATAATTTTAATAGGGGGTGGGGGGGACGCACTAACCACCAATGATTTTAATAGGGGGGTGGGGGGAGGGCCACACTGGCCACCAATGATTTTAATACTGGGGAGGGAGGGGGGTCTGGCCCCTGCTGCCTGTCAGCACCCGGTCTCTTACAGGGGGCTCAGATACGCACAATTAACCCCTCAGGTGCGGCACCTGAGGGGTTAATTGTGTGGATAACAGCCCCCTGTAAGAGATCAGGTGCTGCCAGGCAGCAGGGGGCAGTCATGTACACAGTTCTTAGTATATTTTAACTTGAAGCGTCCCCATCACCATGGGAACGCCTCTGTGTTAGAATATACTGTCGGATCTGAGTTTTCACTCAGATCTGAAAAAGCTAATACTATTATTTTCTGTTATAACCATGTTATAACGGAAAATAATAAAGTGAAGTTCGGGTCCCCGTTGACTTTTTTTTAAAGTTCGGCCGAACTCCCCGAACATCTAGGTGTTCGCTCAACTCTACTGCTGACATCAGATAGGCTTAGGAAAGATAATTTGAATATCTTTCCCAGAAACTCAGAGGGGCATTGCCTGGCCTACAATACTCTGCACATTTACTACACATACTAGGTGCTCTTCGTAATGTGAAAAAGAGTCTTTGTACATGAACCCCAGTGTATCAGTGCAGGCAATCCTCTGTGAGATAAATGCATGGAACTCTCCTGACCTTAGAGTTTATTACAATGTATCAGTCTGTATCCTGGGTCTTACCTCATAGACTATTGTGATTGCTCACATGTGATGGATATAGTTCAGTTTTGCACCAGCAAATTACAATACCAGCAAGGGGGAAGAGACTTTACAAACTCTCCATCACACGCTGTAGGCAAACATTTTCAGCAGAATGTGCAGTGCCCGGGAGCAGGGTACTGTGAAGTCTGGACATTTGTGCACATTTGCCACTGTTTTCTTATTTTATTTCACTTGAAAGGGTTAACGTGCACTGTTTAATACTGTGTAACTGCATGTTTTATATGTATGTTGTGATATATATATATACTGTTCATTTGCACTGTTTTGGAGGGAAAAAACAGACGTTGTTTACCACCAAAACCAGACAGCTTGACCTTTTAAATGTCTGGTTTTAGCTCTGTTGTTATGTCTGGAAACTTGTTTTTGTCTGGAAAATGTTCTGTGTCATTGCCATTGAGTATCATTGAAGCTCTAATGTAAGTCTATGAGACGGAAAGTGTTACATTGTATCTGTTTGTTCTGAGCTTCTCCACCCCTCCCACTAGCAGGTTCCAGTCTAGCTAAAACTGTATATAAGGAGAGCAGTCAGAGCCCCTAGTGTGCTGCAGTTAGGGACCAGTGCTTGGAGGGGAAGACTCATGCCAGTCTGCATGAGTGACCAGAAGAAGACGCTGAAATAAGGACACTGAGCCACAGACCATGGGTCACCAGCCTTGTGACCAAGGAGCCACCCAGACTACTGAGCTACAGATCATGGGCCTCCAGCCTTTGACCAGGGTATCAGCTATCTGAGAGAGAGAGAGAGAGACAGACAGAGGGACAGCTATCTCAGGCCTTTCCTCAGCATTGAAGCCTTCTTCTGACAGGGAGGAGACTGGAGAAGCTAGCCCTGTGCCTTGCCTGTATTGTTTTGCACCTGAATTCCTCCAATAAAGCATACTGGTTACTGCAGACCCTGACTCTCTGGGCTTATTTTCCATTGGGGTGCACCACGTCTTACCATCCCCTCCAGAGAGCATCAACACATAGTGACACCTCAACAGTGTCCGGGGACCCAGCATAGCGTTGGGGCCACCCCAAAACCGACCACTGCAATTTGGCGTCACAAACAGGATACTTTCCAGTGCCAGCAAAGTAAGTCATCGTGAATCCAGCCCCGGTGGATCAAGACAGCCAGTAGCATCTACAGGAATGCCCCAGCCTGTATCTGAGGTGAACCAGCCCCATGAAAGCATCTGTGACTGTGTTACCCTTGTGGGTTCTGCCACAAGCAAGTGACTGTGCTAATAAGACTGTATCCTGCATTACTACTGTATGCTGCATTACTAGCCAGATAATTACTAGTGAAGAATGGCTATTATAAAGAAAAGTCAGCTTAGGAAAATGTAGAAAGTTCTTCTAGGATGCTGTCCATTTTTGCTGATGATGCTTAAGATATTTGCATACTTTGAACAAACATTGTCTTGCTGCGAACTATGAAATAGGCTATGTACTGTTTACATTCAATTAGGAAGTCTGTTATATTGCCAGCTGTGATAAAATGAAAACGTGTTATGGTCAGCACTGTAGAGGGTGAAGTGAAAAAGGGTCAAAATGATGTTTGAAATGATGACCACGTTGAGAATTCCCAAAAAGTTGGGACACTAAACAAATTGTGAATAAAAACTGAATGCAATGATGTGGAGATGGCAAATGTCAATATGTTATTTGTAATAGAACGTAGATGACGGATCAAACGTTTAATCCGAGTAAATGTATCATTTTAAAGGAAAAATACGTTGATTAAAATTTTCACGGTGTCAACAAATCCCCAAAAAGTTGGGACAAGTAACAATAAGAGGCTGGAAAAAGTAAATTTGAGCATAACGAAGAGCTGGAAGACCAATTAACACTAATTAGGTCAATTGGCAACATGATTGGGTATAAAAAGAGCTTCTCAGAGCGGCAGTGTCTCTCAGAAGCCAAGATGGGTAGAGGATCACCAATTCCCACAATGTTGCGCAGAAAGATAGTGGAGCAATATCAGAAAGGTGTTACCCAGCGAAAAATTGCAAAGACTTTGCATTTATCTGTCACCACCAGACATCTGAGAAGCTCTGACAGATGCCTTTCAGAACCTCCTCCTTGAGCTTCCTTTGTTTTGCTTTCAGTTCCTCATCTCGTTAGCCTCTCTCAGCTGTCATGTAGTTGTACTGATTGCATCCCTTTAAATTCCTCCCCATAGTGCATCAGTTTGCGGTTTATATTACTTCCTGGAGTGTGTGTGCATGCTGATCCTACTTCCCAGTCTTCTACAAGATAAGTGTTGTGCATTCATTTGTGTTTTTCTGTTTGCTGGATCCCAGGTGACCCTGACTCCCTCCGTATCTAGTGTAGGGAGCCGGTGGTCGTGTGCCCTCACTATTATAGGGTGTTCAGGTGTTATACAGTCGAGGTACGAGGATATGCGATCATCTACCATTGGGATTTTCGCATAGGCTGAGCAGTCAGGGAGAGTGCCAGGTCTGATGCAGGGGTCTCCCTTTTTGTTCCTTAGTTTTGGATCCAGTCAGTCGTATATTCATTTTGTGTTGTCTTGTTTCCTGTACACATTCCGTGACACTATCATCATCAACTGTGCATAACATCATTCGAAGATTCAGAGAATCTGGAAGAATCTCTGTGCGTAAGGGTCAAGGCGGTAAAACCATACTGGATGCCCGTGATCTCCGGGCCCTTACACGACACTGCACCACAAACAGGAATGCTACTGTAAAGGAAATCACAGAATGGGCTCAGGAATACTTCCAGAAACCATTGTCAGTGACCACAATCCACCGCGCCATCCGCCGCTGCCAGCTAAAACTCTACAGTGCAAAGAAGAAGCCATTTCTAAGCAAGATCCACAAGCTCGGGCGTTTTCACTGGGCCAGGGATCATTTAAAATGGAGTGTGGCAAAATGGAAGACTGTTCTGTGGTCAGACGAGTCACGATTCAAAGTTCTTTTTGGAAATCTGGGACGCCATGTCATCCGGACCAAAGAGGACAAGGACAACCCAAGTTGTTATCAACGCTCAGTTCAGAAGCCTGCATCTCTGATGGTATGGGGTGGCATGAGTGCGTGTGGCATGGGCAGCTTGCATGTCTGGAAAGGCACCATCAATGCAGAAAAATATATTCAGGTTCTAGAACAACATCTGCTCCCATCCAGACGTCATCTCTTTCAGGGAAGACCCTGCATTTTTCAACAAGATAATGCCAGACCACATTCTGCATCAATCACAACATCATGGCTGCGTAGGAGAAGGATCCGGGGACTGAAATGGCCAGTCTGCAGTCCAGACCTTTCACCTATAGAGAACATTTGGCGCATCATAAAGAGGAAGGTGCAACAAAGAAGGCCCAAGACGATGGAACAGTTAGAGGCCTGTATTAGACAAGAATGGGAGAGCATTCCTATTTCTAAACTTGAGAAACTGGTCTCCTCGGTCCCCAGACGTCTGTTGAGTGTTGTAAGACGAAGGGGAGATGCCACACAGTGGTGAAAATGGCCTTGTCCCAACTTTTTGGGGATTTGTTGACACCATGAAATTCTGATTCAACATATTTTTCCCTTAAAATGGTCCATTTTCTCAGTTTAAACTTTTGTTCCGTGATTTATGTTCTATTCTGAATAAAATATTAGAAGTTGGCGCCTCCACATCATTGCATTCAGTTTTTATTCACGATTTGTATAGTGTCCCAACTTTTTGGGAATCCGGTTTGTATATTGTGCATGATGACTACTATGTTTGTACTGTTTGCCAGTCAAGTAATTGGTTTGGTCCAGATAGCAATGTCCTTTTGAGTGTAGA
Organism: Bufo gargarizans; assembly: GCF_014858855.1. Classification (NCBI taxonomy): domain Eukaryota; kingdom Metazoa; phylum Chordata; class Amphibia; order Anura; family Bufonidae; genus Bufo; species Bufo gargarizans. Next base: position 218,095 of record NW_025334134.1, on the reverse strand, counting down.
TGCCGGCCAGAGAGACGATGAAAAAGAAGGGGAGCGCCCAACCCTACATGTACTAGATCTGTGACCTGAATACAGTATCTGCTATCCCGTTTCCCCCCGGTGGTGACCAGTGATGACCATTTCGATGACCTTACTGAAGTCTGTCAACTTCCAGCTTGCTGACCACTGATGACCAGCTTGACATCTAAAACCTTGATCAGCCAGTTGTATCCTGTCCACAAATATCTCTCATGTTCCATAGAACCAGCTACCAAAATACATCATCGGTTACCAGGCAGAACACAGCATCAGCAGCCCACCAATCCGAAGTAGAACAAAACAAGTCTTGTTGACAAAGCCAATGCTTAATCCTGTTCATAACGTTTACCAGCCTGAACCCTAGGGGAAGATTAAAGGCCGCCTAGACCTGGACTATCTCAAACCTGTACATAGTTGGTGCCTGTTGCACCAATTCTCTTTCTTAAGCAGTTCTGAATGTGTTGGGAACATCATAATAAAGTAGAGGAGAGTGTAGGGCCCTGAAGAAGAGGTAATTTAAAGTCTGGACATTTTCCCCTGTGCAAAGTTAAAACCTCTTACTTTATTTCACTCGAAAGGGTTAACAAGCACTTTTTATTACTGTGTGACTGCATTTTATATGTATGTTGTGATATATATCTTGTTCATTTGCACTGTATTTGTGAGGCTCTGGAAAGGGTTAATAACACTGAGAGACTTTTGGCACTTTGAATAAGAAGCTGGTTTTCATAGCTGCCATAGGGTTTAAAGAAGAGCGTGTTTTGGAAAAAGCCAGACTTGTTTACCACCAAAACCAGACAGACTGACCTTTTGGATGTCTGGTTTTAGCTCTCTTGTTATGTCTGGAAACTTGTTTTTGTCTGGAAAAACTGCTGTGTCATTGTCATTGAGTATCACTGAAGCTCTAATGTAAGTCTATGACAGACGGAAAGTGTAACAGTGTATCTGTCTGTGCTGAGCTTCTCCACTCCACCCCTAACAATAGAAGGTTCTAGTTTAGCTATAAATGGTGTATAAGGAGAGCAGTCCGAGCCCTTAGTTAGGGACCAGTGCTTGGAGGGGAGACTCTGCCAGTCTGCATGAGTGACCGGAAAAAGACGCTGAGATGGGGATGCTGAGCCACAGACCCTGGATCACTAGCCCTGTGACCAAGTAGCCACCCGGACTACTGAGCTACAAGCCTTTGGACAGGGTACCAACCTTCTGAAGAGAGAGGGACAGCTAGCTCAGGCCTTTCCTCAGCATCAAACCCTTCTTCTGCCAGCGATGAGGCTGGAGAAGCCGCTCAGTGCACTGCCTGTACTGTTTTGCACCTGAATTCCTCCAGTAAAGAAGCAGACTGGTTACTGCAGACCCCGACTCTCTGGACGTATCTCCCACTGGGGTGCACCACGCCTTACCATCCCTTCCGGAGAACAGGAACACGTGGTGACACATCCACAGTGTCCGGGGAACTCAGCGTAGCGTTGGGGCCATCGCAAATGTGCACATGAACTGATCTGCAGCACGGGTTCTAAACCCACAGAATGTCAGTGTGATCTGTCATTGTGAACCTGCAGCAGTCACCTTATAAATTCCAACAAATTTGGAAAATACACATTGGACCCATCCTGTGTGGAGACACCAGTAAGAAATCATCAGGTCAGGATGGGTTTTTTGTCTCTGAGAGTAATCACAAATGTTTCCAGAAACTGACAGCAAGCAGAGATCCTGAAAGCCTATTAGAAAGCTGCAGAAGGTTCCGTTCTAGCATGATTAGCCTGGATTGGAGCGATGGCTACTGGAGGGGAGATGCTTCAGCCGCTATAGATCCACCATTGAGTGCACTTAATTTTTATTGAGCGCTGATCACCTCTGTGATTTGTAGTTATGTAATGAACCTGCGGCCGGTGCACTAATCACTCCGCAGGACCGGGGCCCCGGGGACTGGGATCTACACGCCATGCATTTTCCGGGGTCTACTCCGGGCTCATCCCCTGCACTTTCCCATCTCTTCCAATCCTCCAAGGAGTTCTGCTCAATTAGGGAAATGTCAGGCCTCAGTTGTTAATGAGCTAGTAATCCATAATGGAGGAGAAGCGGCGCCTCTGTGATAACGCTGATAATAGACTTCAGACTGACCACCTGGAAGCCGGCTGTCACATTAACCCTATAAGCCCCATATTACAAGTACACCCAGGATGTGCAGCTTGTTTTCTTGCCTATGCAGGAATGTGTCATTCTGTTACAATGTGTCAGGAGAATTCCTGTACTCCGGCATCTCCCAGATTATGGAGGGGCACGCCCCTGTGCAGCCCAGGCTCTCTTCTCTTCCGGCATTCTTCATTCACTTCTGTTGGAGTGCTGAGAACAACCGTGCAGGTGTGCATGCTGGGAGTTGTAGTACCACAACAGCTGGAGTGCCGGAAGTGGGTGACACCTGGTTTGTGCAGATAGACATTGATGTATGTGTGACCAGGGCCGCTGAAATCATAGGGCAAATGATTGATGATGACGTCAGAGCAGGGTCTACAGGACATTTGGGGGGACGACATGTAATCTGTGGGTATCTGAGCCATGGTATGGGGGTCGTCTCAAGTGGGGCACCTATGGGGCAGGTGTTCCCTATAAAAAAATGTATCACCTATCCTAATGGGTGGGAGTCCGACCACTGGGACCCCCCCGATCATGAGAATGGAGTCTCTGAAGAGAAGGGCAGCACTCAGCTACCTGCTGCAGTCCCATAGGAATGAATGGAGCATGATCCCAGTTCTCAGGACCCCCGGCGGTCGGACCCCCACGGATCAGATACTTACCTATAGGGGACATGTTGGTCCTTGTCACGTCCACCATGCCTCACTGCCTGAGTACCCAGCACATGGCTGGTGCTCTCCTGAAATACTCTCAGGTTCTGGATGCTTCCTCGCTCAGGTATTTAAGGCTGGTAATGATTATATACAATTTGGGCACAGATGTAAATTTGCATAATTAAAAGGAGAGCGCTTTGTTCTGTGCAGCCGCCGTCTGATCAGGCGAAGGAGCCGCGATGACTGGAAGCTTCAATCTGGGAGAAGATAAAGATGAAGAAGAACTCGAGAACCAAAAAACAATCATTTACACTCAAAAGGAAAATGTAACAATCCCTCCTCGATGAATGAAGGTAACGAGGAGTCGTGTGATGAGCGACCGACACAATGTAACGAGCCGCATTTACTGCACAGCAAGAGTCCGGTGTATTCAGGGCCAAACCTCGTCCAGTCCATAGGAGGCTGCTAGGTACAACCCAATATGGCAGTATTATCTAGCACTGCAGGATTGGATGGCAGTATTATCTAGCACTGCAGGATTGGATGGCAGTATTATCTGGTACTATATGGCAGTATTATCTAGCACTGCAGGATTGGATGGCAGTATTAGCTGGTACTATATGGCAGTATTATCTAGCACTGCAGGATTGGATGGCAGTATTATCTGGTACTATATGGCAGTATTATCTAGCACTGCAGGATTGGATGGCAGTATTATCTGGTACTATATGGCAGTATTATATCTAGCACTGCAGGATTGGATGGCAGTATTATCTGGTACTATATGGCAGTATTATCTAGCACTGCAGGATTGGATGGCAGTATTATCTGGTACTATATGGCAGTATTATCTAGCACTGCAGGATTGGATGGCAGTATTATCTGGTACTATATGGCAGTATTATCTGGTACTATATGGCAGTATTATTTCACCGGACAAAATAATCCCGCGTGCAAGACTTTCCTTTTATCAGAAATGCTTGACATTACCTGTGACAGAGGCTCCAAGTGTGAAGCCCGTGCCCACAAATTGCAGTCCGCAATGCACGGGCACCGTCTGTGGGGCAGGCGCATGGGGATCGCAGACCCCTTTCACTTGAATGGGTCCGCAATCCTTCCATTCCGCAAAAAGATAGAGCAAGTTCTATCTTTTTGTGGTGCGGAAGCATGGAACGGAACCCCAAAAAAGCACTCCGTAGTGTTCCGTTCCATTCTTCTGTTCCACATCTCCGGATTTGCGCACCAATTGAAATGATTGGGTCCGCATCAGTGATGTGGAATGGCCACGGAACGGTGCCCGTGTATTGTGGATCCTCAATACAGCAACGAGCATCACACCTTCGTGTGAACGAGCCCTTAGGGTCCATTCACACGTCCGTATGTGTTTTGCGGATACGCAAATTGCAGATACGTGAAACACGGACACCGGCAATGTGTGTTGTATTGCGGTATTCTTTAGCATTTCATGGCAGCATTATTTGGCGTTATCTGGTGTGATGATTTCCCATTGCATTGCAGTATTATTTGGCATTGTATGGCAGTATTATTTGGCATTGTATGGCAGTATTATTTGGCATTGTATGGCAGTATTATTTGGCATTGTATGGCAGTATTATGTAGCACTGTAAGGAGTATGATTTATTATTGGTGCAAAGCAAAAGCTTAATATGAGGACGTATTCCCTAAACTGCTGAGCAGGAGGACTGGTGTGACACAGGGAATATGGAGGCTGAGATCCGGTGCGTTCAGGACGTGGCAGATGCAGTTTACGCGTCTGTACAGAGTGATGTTCGGCACTGAATTACCATCAGGTCGTGTGTATGAGATCTTAGTGTGAATTTTCCTTACTTGAAGTCTATAAAATCCTGTGGTCAGACATGGATGAGCGTCACCAATCAGTGTGCATTCCGTATCGCATCTTTCCAACGCATATCCAGGTCCGTATCCTCCAGTCACATCCAAAGCTGCTTTCATAATTCTACAGGTCAGTGGCTAATTACATGCCTTGAAAATCTGACTCTCAGTGTCCTCATCTGCACTTCGATCCATGGAGAACACCCAGCAGGCTGCCATGGTTTTCGGCGTGAGCCCAGAAGTCGATGGGATCACCAGTATCTGTATCGGAGGGAGTCCACGCGGTGAGCGTGATGATGTCAGTGCAGGTCCTTTTGCAGGTCCTGCAGGAAGAAGAAAGAAGACGATAACGGCTGCGCGATCAAGAGGATGAGGTGAGCAATTTTTTGTATTATTTTTTAACCCTCATGGACATTTTACACATTCTGTATTAAAGAATTGTATTATTTTCCATTATAACCATGTTATAATGGAAAATAATAAAGTGAATGGACCTCCACATCATCTCCTAGCAACCATCCGTGAAACTCGCATTGCATCCGCACTTGCTTGCGATTTTCACGCATCCCCATTCACTTCAACGTGAAAAACGCAGAATATAGAACATGCTGCGATTTTCACGCAACACACAAGTGATACGTGAAAAAACATCGCTCATATACACAGCCCCATTGAAATGAATGGGTCCGGATTCAGTGCGGGTGCAATGCGTTTATGTCACTCATTGCACCCGCGCAGAATTCTCGCCTATGGGCCGGGGCTGCGTGAAAAACACAGTATATAGAACATGCTGCGATTTTCACGCAACGCAGAAATGATTTGTAAAAAAGAAACTCATGTGCACAGACCCATTGACATGAATGGGTTTAGGATTCAGTGCGGGTGCTATGAATTCACTTCACACATTGCACCCGCTCAGAAAACTCGCTCGTGTGAAAGGGGCCCTAAGTAGAGCTTGAGAGGCAGAGAAAGGGTTACTGCCGAGAGCCATAAACGGGTTGCGACCTGGCCGGTGAACCACCAGTCTAGTTAGTATTTCCAGCAGGAGGCCGGTGCTGTATAGAAATGGAGGTAAGTTTCAGTAGATTAGAAGTATGAGATAAGGATTCAGCTGTATCTCGGGCTGCATAGCAGTTAGAGACATGAGCCAGGTCTTGTTTTAAAGCTAAGACTCTATGGTGCTGCTTTCATACAGCCTGAGAAATAGCTCTTAGAAATCAGGTCAGAAGGGAGATCGGCATGTAATACCTCTCACTCCTAACTCCATTTCTAAGAGACATATCTCTGCTAGCACCACAATCTGAGACCTGGCTCATCTCTACAGCCTGAGATATTCCAGGATGAAACAGCGCCCCCATCAGCCAGCATGGAGGAGGAGACCAGGGCAAGCAGGGTAATACACAAACAATGGCACTAGAAGTGGAGGCAGAGAAGAGAGTAGGCTGGAATGGGCCTGTATGCCAGACGTCTGGTTTTAGGCCGGACAGTCCGGTTTTCAGGCTCCCAGTCCTCCATCCGGCGCAGGGCCTGGACGGACACAGGGATGTTCTCCTTTTCAGTAGCTCACGCTCAGACAGCAGCACAGCGCTGTCTGAGCGTGAGCTGCAGCAACTGACTGAGGCTTCTCTCACCCCCAGTCAGTCACTAGATCTGCAGACATGGCTCCCTGTGCCTGACTGAGGTGGAAAGAACCGCCCCGGCTGCCCCCAGCTCACCTTCCCCTCCGAAATTTCTTCTCTCTCCTCCCCTCGCCCCCCCCAAGCCAGCGATTGGGGCGTGGCTTTACAGAGGTGGGGCGTGGTTTGTCAGTTGGGGGCATGGCCGCTTAGGTCCAGCCTTTTTTATGAAGCTGCAGGGGGCGCTATACATTGTGCACATAGCAGAGGTTGATTATATGAAGCTGCAGGGGGCGCTATTGTCACCGCCAGCTCTCTGAGAAGGTCTGGCAGACGTTCTTCTGTACCTCTTGCATGATGTTCTTTGTTTTGGTTTCACTTTGTCATCTCCTTTCCTTCTCCCAGCTGTCACCTATTCACACTAATTGCCTCCCTTTATATTCCCTCCCATACTGCCTCACTTTGCTGTTTATACTACTTCCTGGATTGAAGTGATCACTGCTGGAGGCTTCTGTTACTGCTTGTTCAGACAAGTCCTTTCTTGTATTGTGTTTCCTTGCTGGCTTGATTCTAGGTGACCCTGACTCCCTCCGTATTAAGTGCAGGGAGCCAGTGGTCATGTCCCCTCACTATTATAGGGTTTTCAGGTGTCACACAGTCTAGGTACGAGGGCATGCAATCGTCTACCTCTGAGACCCTTGTATGTGCTTAGCAGTCAGGGAGAGCTCTTAGGGTTTTACAGGGGTCACCTTTATGCTCCTTAGTTTGGGATCAAGCCAGTCGGATGTTTATCCATAACTTCCAGCTATCTGCAATATCATCCGTGACAGCTATACATTGTGCACATAGCAGTGTTGATTATATGAAACTGCAGGGGGCACTATACATTGTGCACATAGCAGAGGTGATTGAATATATGAAGCTGCAGGGGGCGCTATACATTGTGCACATAGCAGTAGTTGATTATATGAAACTGCAGGGGGCGCTATACATTGTGCACATAGCAGTGGTGATTGGTGATATGAGGCTGCAGGGGGCGCTATACATTGTGCACATAGCAGTGGTGATTGGTGGTATGAGGCTGCAGGGGGCGCTATACATTGTGCACATAGCAGCGGTGATTGGTGATATGAGGCTGCAGGGGGCGCTATACATTGTGCACATAGCAGAGGTGATTGGTTATATGAAGCTGCAGGGGGCGCTATACATTGTGCACATAGCAGAGGTGATTGGTGATATGAGGCTGCAGGGGGCGCTATACATTGTGCACATAGCAGAGGTGATTGGTGATATGAGGCTGCAGGGGGCGCTATACATTGTGCACATAGCAGTGGTGATTGGTGATATGAGGCTGCAGGGGGCGCTATACAGAAAACACATAGCAGTGGTGATTGGTGATATGAAGCTGCAGGGGGCGCTATACATTGTGCACATAGCAGAGGTGATTGGTGATATGAGGCTGCAGGGGGCGCTATACATTGTGCACATAGCAGAGGTGATCGGTGATATGAAGCTGCAGGGGGCGCTATACATTGTGCACATAGCAGAGGTGATTGGTGATATGAGGCTGCAGGGGGCGCTATACATTGTGCACATAGCAGTGGTGATTGGTGATATGAGGCTGCAGGGGGCGCTATACATTGTGCACATAGCAGTGGTGATTGGTGATATGAGGCTGCAGGGGGCGCTATACATTGTGCACATAGCAGCGGTGATTGGTGATATGAAGCTGCAGGGGGCGCTATACATTGTGCACATAGCAGAGGTGATTGGTGATATGAGGCTGCAGGGGGCGCTATACATTGTGCACATAGCAGAGGTGATTGGTGATATGAGGCTGCAGGGAGCGCTATACATTGTGCACATAGCAGTGGTGATTGGTGGTATGAGGCTGCAGGGGGCGCTATACATTGTGCACATAGCAGCGGTGATAGGTGGTATGAGGCTGCAGGGGGCGCTATACATTGTGCACATAGCAGTGGTGATTGTGATATGAGGCTGCAGGGGGCGCTATACATTGTGCACATAGCAGTGGTGATTGGTGATATGAGGCTGCAGGGGGCGCTATACATTCTGCACATAGCAGCGGTGATTGGTGATATGAGGCTGCAGGGGGCGCTATACATTGTGCACACAGGACGGGCTGATTTCCTGCTCTGGCTGGGAGGTTCAGCCATTATCACCTCTGTGCACAGACGTAGCGGTGAGACCCATCTGCCGCTAATACCGTAACCGTCTTATTATTCCCCTGGCGTACAGTAACGCGCTCCGTCTCACTGTTATTTATACTCCAGTAAATTTCTAGATTTCTCTTCCATGGCCCTGTAAATGGATAAATAATCTAATCTAGAGCATGATGGCCTCTACCCGAGCATGAAACGACCTATCGCAGCGCCGCTTCCTGCATCGCTACGCTGAATATCAAAGACCGAGCCACCAAAACACCTCAACCGGGCAACACAGAGACATTACAGGGAAGAATGCCGCCAGATACCCTACTATACTCCTATATGTAGAAATGGCGCTATATACCTTACTATATTCCTATACGTACTAATGGAGCCATATACATTATTATACACATATACGTACTAATGGAGCCATATACCGTACGCTACTATACTCCTATATGTACTAATGGAGGCATATACGCTACTATACTCCCATATGTACTAATGGCGACAGATATGTTACTATGCTCCTATATGTACTAATGTCGCCATATATGTTACTATGCTCCTATATGTACTAATGCCGCCATATATGTTACTATGCTCCTATATGCACCAATGCTGCTGCCCAGTTGTCTGCTTAGTTCTCAACTTTCTCCAGAAATGGATTCCAAGAGTCCAGTTAAGGATGACTTCTGCTAGGTAGACTCCACTGGTATTATGAGGGGCTATGGTTTTGGGGGGACTATTGTTGCTTCTATATGTGCACTATAGATGCAGTCATTGTCTATAAGCTCTGCATCTACAATTATATATGTAACTGAGGGGGGGCCTAGTGTTTTAGGGGCATGGCTTTGATAAGTTGCATGCAGTATGCTGCTTTTGTTGCACATTTACTGTGCCTCCTTGTGGCTTGGTATATTTCATACAGTTTAAAGCGTACCTGAGTATTCAAACAAGTTTGCATACTGGCTGTGCTTCTAGTACAATCATAACTGTGAAGGAACAGGTACTTTTTGGGTTTCCTTTTTTAGCCATATTATTCCCTGTTTCAGCTGCACAGCTAGATGCATTTCTCTCACAAGCAGGGGGAGTCTCCCTTCTGTGGTATACGTGTAATTTGCACTGTACTCCTGTGACGTCCTTTCCCTTACGCCCCACTCTGTTAGTTTTCAGCTCTGGGGCTCACAGGACAGATAAGACGGGGTAGATCCCACTTACAGACACACAGGAGGGGACTGTGATGTTCATAAGCAGTGTAGAAGCAGTTCTTTTATCAGGCTCAGGATCTCGGACGCGCCCCCAGGTCCTCTCTGCCCTCTCGAGTCTCTGGCACTAGGGGCAGTGGATGTGAGACCACTAAGTGGCCATGACTTTACAGTATATTTTTTTCAGGTTGATTCAGGCGGATTTTATAAATTGAGTGATTTAGAAATTTTACGCTGTGGCGAAACCAACCTCGCCACTGGGTTTTGGAGAGGCCTGTTTAAACGCCTCTTGCCTCAGGATTATGGCCCATACTAACTTTTAAACCCCTGAACCTATTCCAGGGAATTTTGGATAGGTTTGTCCCCAAGTTATACTGTTTAAATTGATGTAAGTTATATGTATGGACAATGTAACCTCACAAAGTTGTAACAATTTATAATAAGTGTAACTTGTCAGCTTGGGAGGAATATGCTGGGTGTGTTTCTATTATCCCATTGTGCCATTGTGTGTTTAAATGGTGATGTCTGTCCTGTTGTCTCCACATGTGTATTGGCGATCTCCCTTTGTCCTGAGAGATAATTGGATTGCCCTTGGGACAGAGAGGAGGAAACCATGATGCATTGTGGGGATGTGTTGTATCTGTTCTGTGTCGCAGTCTCCCTTCTGGTCCTCTAGGGGGCGTGAACGATTTGTTGCTGTACTTGCATTGTGTGTGTTTTAAGATATTGATTGGTTGAATTTCAAAACCCTGTGGGCAGTATTATGTTTGTTTTTTATAAATAAAAGAGACTGTACCTGAAGTACAGTCAGATCACTGCTTGACCCTCAACACGGAGCCTTGTCTCGTTATTGGGGGGATTCCCTGTATGCTGTTAGAGACTGATTGCCAGGAGTGTAAGCTGATTGTATGCTTTTCCTGTTCGTCTGCTAGCAGCTATTCGCAAGGTTCCAGTTTGGAGTGCTATTTTGTATCCAGTTCGGGAGTTTGGTGTTCTGCAGTAGCTGTGCCTGTCTCTCAGAAAGGGGCATATCGCCTAAACGGATTTTAACCCCTTGTCTGCTGAAACGGTCCGTTACAATTGGTGGCAGCAGTGGGTTCGTTCCTACAGCCAGAAGGGCAGCTACAGGAGACACCATTTCTGTGGATTCTACAATTTAAGGGCAACGCATGTCCCAGTACAGTGACCATAAAAGCAACAGGATGGAACCAGCAGTGTTATACGAGGAGGAGGACCTGGATGGCCGGGATGCATCAAGGAAAGGCATCTGGTACCAGGCCCTGGATAATGTACAATACCAGCAGGGTGAGAGTCTCCCCAGTGAAGAGCAGCGGTTGCAGAAGCAAGTGGCCCTGCGGATGCACTTCCTAGGAGAGCAGCCCTGGAGGAATGGGTGAAGGAACTAGAGCACCGGGTATGGCAGGAGCTATGGCTGGAGGATGCCTACCAGGCGCTCTGGTGGTATATAGCACAGTATATACCCTGGACAGCTGAGCATGACAAGCCAGAGGGAGAGGAGTTTGATGGTCCTGGCTTGTTATGGGAGTCCTTTGCAGAGATTGGCTTTGGGAGCTCTGCGCAAACCAGACTTCAGGACATTTTCTATGAGAGGGAGGCTAGGCATGAGTGGGACGACCCCCATGAGGTAGAGCAAGACCTGGCTCACCTAGCAACCCTGGAGTGGGAACTGGAGCAGGACTACCGAGATCTCTTCCACTCCATTGGGAAGGCTCAGCAGGACAGCAAGATGACAGACCCGGATCCAGTCTCCATTCCCCAGCGGCAGTGTGAATTGCAGGGAATTGGGAGCCCAGTCTCCATTCCCCAGCGGCAGTGTGAATTGCAGGGAATTGGGAGCCCAGTCTCCATTCCCCAGCGGCAGTGTGAAGTGCAGGGAGAGGAGAGCAGCGTCCTCCCTCCCCAGCGGCAGGCTGAGTTACAGGGGGCAGAGGTAGTTGTTCCTGCCCCCCAGCAGCAGAGTGATATGCCGGGAAGGCAGTGTGAAATGCAGGGAGAGGAGAGCAACGTCCTCCCTCCCCAGCGGCAGGCTGAGTTACAGGGGGCAGAGGTAGTTGTTCCTGCCCCCCAGCAGCAGCATGATTTTTTGGGAATTGGGAGCCCAGTCTCCATTCCCCAGCGGCAGGCGGAGTTACAGGGGGCAGAGACAGTAGGTCCTGTCCCCCAGCGGCAGAGTGTCCAGCAGGGAATAGAGAGCCCAGTCTCCTTTCCTCAGCAGCAGGACACTGTATTGGGAGCGGAGACAGTCAGTCTCCCCCTCCAACAACCAGGCTCCAACCAGGCTTCTTCCATGGTAACGCTGGCACCAGGGCAGAGTACCGCTGATACCTGCCCACAAAGCAACCTCCACTCCAAGCCAGGGAGCAACACAGAGACCGGGAGTACCAGCTACCAATATAATCTTGGTGGATTCACTGGACAGAGACAGGCTACTAAATTCAACAGGTCCAGTATTGGGTTGTGGGTGGGCTGCCAGACTAACTCAGGTACCGACCGGCGTGAGGTCAGGTATCTGGTTAGTCTTCCCTGGGGGGGGGGGGGGGGGAGATGTGTGGCGAAACCAACCTCGCCACTGGGTTTTGGAGAAGCCTGTTTAAACGCCTCTTGCCTCAGGATTATGGCCCATACTAACTTTTAAACCCCTGGACCTATTCCAGGGAATTTTGGATAGGTTTTTCCCCAAGTTATACTGTTTAAATTGATGTAAGTTTTATGTATGGACAATGTAACCTCACAAAGTTGTAACAATTTATAATAAGTGTAAATTGTCAGCTTGGGAGGAATATGCTGGGTGTGTTTCTATTATCCCATTGTGCCATTGTGTGTTTAAATGGTGATGTCTGTCCTGTTGTCTCCACATGTGTATTGGCGATCTCCCTTTGTCCTGAGAGATAATTGGATTGCCCCCGGTTGTCTCCGGGACAGAGAGGAGGAAACCATGATGCATTGTGGGGATGTGTTGTATCTGTTCTGTGTCGCAGTCTCCCTTCTGGTCCTCTAGGGGGCGTGAACGATTGGTTGCTGTAATTGCATTGTGTGTTGTAAGATATTGATTGGTTGAATTTCAAAACCCTGTGGGCAGTACTATGTTTGTTTTTTATGAATAAAAGAGGCTGTACCTGAAGTACAGTCAGACCACTGCTTGACCCTCAACACGGAGCCTTGTCTCGTTATTGGGGGGATTCCCTGTATGCTGTTAGAGACTGATTGCCAGGAGTGTAAGCTGATTGTATGCTTTTCCTGTTCGTCTGCTAGCAGCTATTCGCGAAGTTCCAGTTTGGAGTGCTATTTTGTATCCAGTTCGGGAGTTTGGTGTTCTGCAGTAGCTGTGCCTGTCTCTCAGAAAGGGGCATATCGCCTAAACGGATTTTAACCCCTTGTCTGCTGAAACGGTCCGTTAAATACGCCGTTATCTATAAAATGAAATGAAATTGTGTGAAAGTACGGAGACTCTTTAATGATATACTGATTACTAATTCAGGTAACATTTAAAGGGACAGTCTCCATGAAGCCCGCACAGGTCATCACTATGAAGCAGTTTCTTTCCATTATATTTTTTCTTCAACTTTTGGATAGTATGACGGACCTTGGGCACCAATGATTCACCTGGGTCACACAGTCCTCCATATTTTATACTCTCTGTACTTGAAGAGTCCCTCTCCTTGGTGGGTCTTTGTTCGCAGAGGACCTTGGTCCTTGATAGGTCTCAGTCCCCAAAGTGTCTTTGCTCTGAATATCTGTTTAACTGTATATGTGGCTAGTTCCGCAGCAGGTCTCAGACCTCAACGGTTCTTGGTTGTCGGTGGGTCATTCCTATGTTATATGTGACCAGCTCCTAAGTGGGTCTCAATTCTCAGTGTTTTTTTGTATTTTGAGGGTCTTTGTTCTGAATATCTCAGCTAAGTGTGACCATCTCCTCTGGTCCTCGAAATGTTGTTGCTCTGAATATCAGTGGTAAATGTGTCAGGCTCCTCGGTGGGTTTGGGTTCTTGAGGGAGCTCAGTTTTCAGAGGGACTCCTGGTCCTTGATGGGTTTCAGTCTTCGGGAGGGAGGGCTGAGGGGTCTTTATTCTGAACATCTGTGTTATGTGTGACCAATACCTCTGTGGGTCTGAAGGTCAGGAAAGCAGAGAAGCAATGACGGAAGCCAGACGAATATCTTAAATATCCCTCTCATCAGGTAGCTACAGGGATCGCTTTATCTACAGCTCATTAAGCTGATTGCATCCTCAACGATCTCATATGAGACCAAGTCAAGTGTCATCGATTCATTAAATGAGGCTCAGTCCAATCGCCATTAAACACAAGTGAGCTGGTGGCCATGGAATTCTGTAAGCTAACTAATAGGCAGATCTAGCCACCAGTGCAACAGTATGTGTGCATCTCCAGTCATCAGTATATGAATTCCCAATGAATTCTTATTGCATCCTCCTCCATCAGATACAACTGCTCACACACCATTTCAGAATAACAACATATCCAGCACACATAGGGTTCCCTCAAAGGGATATATACAACCACCACTAGAGAAAGCTCAGGAGATTACTGCATACAGATATATACAGCCACCACTAGAGGGAGCTCAGGAGATTACTACATACAGATATATACAGCCACCACTAGAGGGAGCTCAGGAGAATACTACATACAGATATATACAGCCACCACTAGAGAGAGCTCAGGGGATTACTACATACAGATATACAGCCACCACTAGAGGGAGCTCAGGAGATTACTACATACAGATATATACAGCCACCACTAGAGGGAGTTCAGGAGATTACTACATACATAGATATACAGTCACCAATAGAGGGAGCTCAGGAGATTACTACATACAGATATATACAAGCACCACTAGACGGAGCTCAGGAGAAAACCACATGCAGATATATACAGCCACTACTAGAGTGAGCTCAGGAGATTACTACATGCAGATATATACAGCCACCACCAGAGGGAGCTCAGGAGATTACTATATACAGATATATACAGCCACCACTAGAGGGAGCTCAGGAGATTACTGCATACAGATATATACAGCCACCACTAGAGGGAGCTCAGGAGATTACTACATACAGATATATACAGCCACCACTAGAGGGAGCTCAGGAGATTACTACATACAGATATATACAGCCACCACTAGAGGGAGCTCAGGAGATTACTACATACAGATATATACAGCACCACTAGAGGGAGCTCAGGAGATTACTACATACAGATATATACAGCCACCACTAGAGGGAGCTCAGGAGATTACTACATACAGATATATACAGCACCACTAGAGGCTCAGGAGATTACTACATACAGATATATACAGCCACCACTAGAGGGAGCTCAGGAGATTACTACATACAGATATATACAGCCACCACTAGAGGGAGCTCAGGAGATTACTACATACAGATATATACAGCCACCACTAGAGGGAGCTCAGGAGATTACTACATACAGATATATACAGCCCCACTAGAGGGAGCTCAGGAGATTACTACATACAGATATACAGCCACCACTAGAGGGAGCTCAGGAGATTACTACATACAGATATATACAGCCACCACTAGAGGGAGCTCAGGAGATTACTACATACAGATATATACAGCCACCACTAGAGGGAGCTCAGGAGATACATACAGATATATACAGCCACCACTAGAGGGAGCTCAGGAGATTACTACATACAGATATATACAGCCACTAGAGGGAGCTCAGGAGATTACTACATACAGATATATACAGCCACCACTAGAGGGAGCTCAGGAGATTAATACATACAGATATATGCAGCCACCACCAGAGGGAGCTCAGGAGATTACTACATACAGATATATACAGCCACCACTAGAAGCTCAGGAGATTACTACATACAGATATATACAGCCACCACTAGAGGAGCTCAGGAGATTACTACATACATATATACAGCCACCACTAGAGGGAGCTCAGGAGATTACTATACATATATACAGCCACCACTAGAGGGAGCTCAGGAGATTACTACATACAGATATATACAGCCACCACTAGAGGGAGCTCAGGAGATTACTACATACAGATATATACAGCCACCACTAGAGGGAGCTCAGGAGATTACTACATACAGATATACAGCACCACTAGAGGGAGCTCAGGAGATTACTACATACAGATATATACAGCCACCACTAGAGGGAGCTCAGGAGATTACTACATACAGATATATACAGCCACCACTAGAGGGAGCTCAGGAGATTACTACATACAGATATATACAGCCACCACTAGAGGGAGCTCAGGAGATTACTGCATACAGATATATACAGCCACCACTAGAGGGAGCTCAGGAGATTACTACATACAGATATATACAGCCACCACTAGAGGGAGCTCAGGAGATACATACAGATATACACAGCCACCACTAGAGGGAGCTCAGGAGATTACTACATACAGATATATCAGCCACCACTAGAGGGAGCTCAGGAGATTACTACATACAGATATATACAGCCACCACTAGAGGGAGCTCAGGAGATTACTACATACAGATATATACAGCCACCACTAGAGGGAGCTCAGGAGATTACTCATACAGATATATACAGCCACCACTAGAGGGAGCTCAGGAGATTACTACATACTGATATATACAGCCACCACTATAGGGAGCTCAGGAGATTGCTACATACAGATATATACAGCCACCACTAGAGGGAGCTCAGGAGATTACTACATACAGATATATACAGCCACCACTAGAGGGAGCTCAGGAGATTACTACATACAGATATATACAGCCACCACTTAGGGAAGCTCAGGAGATTACTACATACAGATATATACAGCCACCACTAGAGGGAGCTCAGGAGATTACTGCATACAGATATATACAGCCACCACTAGAGGGAGCTCAGGAGATTACTACATACTGATATATACAGCCACCACTAGAGGGAGCTCAGGAGATTACTACATACAGATATATACAGCCACCAATAGAGGGAGCTCAGGAGATTACTACATACAGATATATTGTCACAACCAGACAGCTGAGAAGCTCTGACAGAAGCCTTTCAGAACCTCCTCCTTGAGTTTTCTTTGTTGTGGTGTTCAGTTCCTCATCTCGTTAGCCTCTCTCAGCTGTCATGTAGTTGGACTGATTGCATCCCTTTAAATTCCGCCCCATAATGCATTACTGGGCGGCTTATACTTCTTCCTGGAGTGTGTGTACATGCTGATCCTATTTCCCAGTCTGCTACTAAGTTAAGTGCTGTACATTTATCTGTTATTTTCTGTTTGCTGGATCCCAGGTGACCCTGACTCCCTCCGTGTCTGGTGTAGGGAGTCAGTGGTCGTGTCCCCTCACTATTGTAGGGTGTTCAGGGGTTATATAGTCGAGGTACGTGGATATGCAACCATCCACCTTTGGGATTTTTGCATAGGCTGAGCAGCCAGGGAAAGTGCCAGGTCTTGTGCAGGGGTCTCCCTTTTGGTTCCTTAGCTTTGGATCCAGTGAGTCATATATGCATGTTGCATTGTCTTCAGTGGCGTAACTAGAGTTCTATGGGCCCCAGGGCAAACTTTAAATTGGGGCCCCCCCCCGCCAAGACTCCACCCCCGCCAAGACTCCACCCCCGCCAAGTTAAGTTTAAAAAAAAAATTAAAAAAATCAGTTGCAGGTTTTTTGTGTATCCATGGACTACCTCCAGTGATACCAATTTTTTTTTTCCAGACATTATTAACGTCCACTGATGGGCCATCCATCTGCCCCACCCCCACCCTGATTGCAGACAATGGCAATAATAATGTCTGAATTCAGGGGGTGGGGCGGATGGATGGATGATCAGGGGACAACATGGATGAATCATTGCATTACTAATACTACCTACCAGTCTATAGACCAGTCCAGCAGGCAGTGAGGCAGGAGAAGATGGTCCTGGAGTGCAGTACTTCTGCTGCAATGCCCAGCGCTCGCCCTTGGTGTCTGTCTGTCGGTCGGTTGGTCGGTCGGTCGGTCCTCTTCTTTCTTCCTCGGAGAATCGCACCCTGAGCCCTCTAATCTGTGCTGGCACAGGCACACACTGCTGGGGGGCGGGGCTCTGCCTCTTTTAAATCTGCTCTGGCGGGCTTTTGCTGCGCCTGTGCGCCTAGAGTCTACTCTCCTGAGTCCTGACGTCAGAGACTCTCATCTCGCGTGAGCGGAGGGACGGGTCACGCGGCCGTGGTCATGTGGGTGTATTGTGGGCGTATTGTGGGCGTGTGTAGCTTGAGGGAGGGCCCGGCGGAGGAGCGGCAGCAGCTGAGTGAGGGAGGACGGTGCACACAGGCAGCGCAGGTGAATCAAGCACAGATCAGTTTCGCAGGGCCCGCCTGCCGCCGCAAGCACTTGCTGGCCTGCAGCGGGCCCCCCTCCCGCCGGGCCCGGTCGCAGTCGCACTCTCTGCGACCGCGATCGTTACGCCCCTGATTGTCTTGTTTCCTGTACACCGTCCGTGACATATATCCAGCCGCCACTAGAGGGATCTCAGGAGATTACTACATACAGATATATACAGCCACCACTAGAGGGAGCTCAGGAGATTACTACATACAGATATATACAGCCACCACTAGAGGGAGCTCAGGAGATTACTACATACAGATATATACAGCCACCACTAGAGAGAGCTCAGGGGATTACTGCATACAGATATATACAGTCACCACTAGAGGGAGCTCAGGGGATTACTGCATACAGATATATACAGCCACCACTAGAGGGAGCTCAGGAGATTACTGCATACAGATATATACAGCCACTACTAGAGAGAGCTCAGGAGATTACTACATACAGATATATACAGCCACCACTAGAGGGAGCTGAGGAGATTACTACATAAAGATATATACAGCCACCACTAGAGGGAGCTCAGGAGATTACTGCATACAATGTATACAGCCACCACTAGAGGGAGCTCAGGAGATTACTACATACAGATTTATACAGCCACCACTAGAGGGAGCTCAGGAGATTACTACATACAGATATATACAGCCACCACTAGAGGGAGCTCAGGAGATTACTACATACAGATATATACAGCCACCACTAGAGGGAGCTCAGGAGATTACTACATACAGATATATACAGCCACCACTAGAGGGAGCTCAGGAGATTACTACATACAGATATATACAGCCACCACTAGAGGGAGCTCAGGAGATTACTACATACAGATATATATACAGCCACCACTAGAGGGAGCTCAGGAGATTACTACATACAGATATATACAGCCACCACTAGAGGGAGCTCAGGAGATTACTACATACAGATATATACAGCCACCACTAGAGGGAGCTCAGGAGATTACTACATACAGATATATACAGCCACCACTAGAGGGAGCTCAGGAGATTACTACATACAGATATATACAGCCACCACTAGAGGGAGCTCAGGAGATTACTACATACAGATATATACAGCCACCACTAGAGGGAGCTCAGGAGATCACTATATACAGATATATACAGCCACCACTAGAGGGAGCTCAGGAGATTACTACATACAGATATATACAGCCACCACTAGAGGGAGCTCAGGAGATTACTACATACAGATATATACAGTCACTACTAGAGGGAGCTCAGGAGATTACTGCATACAGATATATACAGCCACCACTAGAGGGAGCTCAGGAGAATACTACATACAGATATATATACAGCCACCACTAGAGGGAGCTCAGGAGATTACTACATACAGATATATACAGCCACCACTAGAGGTAGCTCAGGAGATTACTACATACAGATATATACAGTCAATACTAGAGGGAGCTCAGAAGATTACTGCATACAGATAAGTACAGCCACCACTAGAGGGAGCTCAGGAGATTACTGCATACAATGTATACAGCAGTTTGATCTCAATAGTATGAAGTGAGCTCCCTCCCGGCCAGTACAATGCTATCATTAACACTGTGTGCGCTGTGGAGCTCTGTATCAGGAAAGGTGAGCTTCGTCCTTTGCAAACAGATATAATGAAAAAAGACTTCCACAATATGGGCTTACACAAATGTATATTCTTTCCGCATCCGTTCCATTTTTTTGCGAACCGTATGAGGAATCATTTATTTGAATGGGTCCGCAAAAAATCTAAAGGGAAGTTACTCCGTGTGCATTCCGTTTCCGTATGTCGGTATTTCCTTTCCGCAAAAAAATAGAACATTTCGTATAGACAAGGATAGTACTGTTTTATTAGGGGCCGTCAGTTCCATTACGCAAAATACGGAATGCACACGGACGTCATACAGTTTTTTGCGGATCCATTTTTTGAGGACCGCAAAATACATACTGTCGTGTACAGGAGACCTAAGTCTGCGCTGTACATTTATAGTGTATTGTCAACAACTGGTCAACAACTGGTTAATAACTGGTCAAGTGGTCAATAACTGGTTAATTTGTGTCATACTTAAATGCACTTTGATTATTTCCATCTTTTAACATTATCCTTGTGCAAAGCAGAACTGACGGCCGGCGGTGTAATGATGGCAGCAGCGGCGTCTGACGATTCATGGAAAATCGTCTCCGTAAAACAAATGCCGTCTGCTGTCTTTACAGGTCTGAAAGTAAAGTAAGTGCCCCCCAGGGGGGGTGTAAGAAGAGGCGCGAGGCTGGGACGATCATGTCCTCAAGCAGCTAAATCGCAAAAAGTAACAACCATGTCAAGTTTTATTTGGGTGGAGTTACCCCCTAAAGGGGTGTTCCCATCTGGGAATGTGATCCCCGAAGTGAAGGAGAGTGCACTGCGCATGCGCGACATGCTCTCCATTCATCACTATGGGAGTTCTGAAAATAGCCGAGTGCACATGCGCGACCAGCCTCCATTCACCGCTAAGGAAGATCTGAAAGTAGGTGAGTAGTCCCACAGCAGTGAATGGAGGCTGGCTGCGCGTGCGCATTCAGCTTTTTTCAGAACTCCCATAGTGATGAATGGAGAGCACGCTGTGCATGCGCAGTGCGCTCTTCTTCACCTTGAGGGCCCCCTTGTGGAGATAGGAGCAGGTCCCAGAGGTGGGACCTTCCTGACATTAATAGCATATCCCTTTAAGTGTTTATATTGGAGCAGCCAGTGCAAACAAGCAAGTATTATTTTGTAAACTAGAACTGGTCTGCCTATGTGTCAGTATTTACTGTGGCTCTGGTATTTTATTCTTCTACCAGAATGATCTTAGACATAACTGAACCCCAGAAAGCAGAGGCCGGGGGTCTGGAGGTCACTTTTATTTGCTTGCTCCAATATTGAAGCCTCCTCCATGTGCAGGCGCCAGCGGATGGGGAGAGGTGCGCGGTGATAGCATCGGGCGCGGTGAAGAGCTTTCTTAATTGGCACAGACAGATTGCGCTGTCCTCCTGGTAATCAGGGTGGACATGTTTCAAGGACGGGCGGACTAACAGAAGGGACCAATTTCCATTAACAGTGAAAGCAATTTCTAAGTGTTGGTAATGGTGAAGCGGATTTCCCAGTAATGGGAGCGCGGCGCTGGCGGCTGCGCCTCCCCAACCGTAATCTATCACTATTGAGCCGACCAAATTAAGATCTCTCTCCTGAAAGCGCCGGATACTTGACTTGAAATTGTTCTGTCTGCGCCGAGTTCGAATCCCAGCGAAACCGTAATAACTGCGTCCGCACTTAAAGAGACAGTCGGGAAAGAATAGAAGGTCAGGTGACAAGAAATGGGCACCATACCCAGCACACTGCAGTCAATATATCGGGCCACACCAGCTCCTAACTTCACGCATTTTAAGACGTTGTTGTTAAATGTCGCCTCTGGTCTGGGCTCGTTACATTGTATCAGTGTACTCAGTCCTCCAGGCTGGAAGCTCTTACCTAGACTGATACATTGTAACAAACAACCTTTCACACGATGCTGCTATCTATAGTTCTCCCTTATATTCAATTGAAACCTTTACATTCTTCATGTAAATGGATGATACATATAAACTGTGGTATAGAGCTGCATCCTCATCTGTACTCACTTATCTGTTACATAGGACTGCAGACGACATCTAGTGCATTATCTGTACTCACTTATCTGTTACATAGGACTGCAGACGACATCTACTGCATCATCTGTACTCACTTATCTGTTACATAGGACTGCAGACGACATCTAGTGCATTATCTGTACTCACTTATCTGTTACATAGGACTGCAGAGGACATCTACTGCATTATCTGTACTCACTTATCTGTTACATAGGACTGCAGAGGACATCTACTGCATTATCTGTACTCACTTATCTGTTACATAGGACTGCAGACGACATCTACTGCATTATCTGTACTCACTTATCTGTTACATAGGACTGCAGACGACATCTACTGCATTATCTGTACTCACTTATCTGTGGTGTTACATAGGACTGCAGGCGACATCTACTGCATTATCTGTACTCACTTATCTGTTACATAGGACTGCAGACGACATCTACTGCATTATCTGTACTCACTTATCTGTTACATAGGACTGCAGACGACATCTACTGCATTATCTGTACTCACTTATCTGTTACATAGGACTGCAGACGACATCTACTGCATTATCTGTACTCACTTATCTGTGGTGTTACATAGGACTGCAGGCGACATCTACTGCATTATCTGTACTCACTTATCTGTTACATAGGACTGCAGGCGACATCTACTGCATTATCTGTACTCACTTATCTGTGGTGTTACATAGGACTGCAGGCGACATCTACTGCATTATCTGTACTCACTTATCTGTTACATAGGACTGCAGACGACATCTACTGCATTATCTGTACTCACTTATCTGTTACATAGGACTGCAGACGACATCTACTGCATTATCTGTACTCAGAGAGTTATCACAGTGTTGAGCGAGCTTGCTCGGCACTTTGCAGCTATATAGTGTAGTGGTTAAAGTTCTGGGCTATGATGCAAATCACATCACAAACTTGTTCAGAAGCAGAGGTTAAATTTGGTTTATATATTTTATATATTTTTTTGTAATTGTAAAAAATGTATGGCACAAAATAAATGTGTAATTACTAGAAAAATAAATAAATAAATATATATATAAAATCATACTTCTGATATATATGAATGCATAATATGTGAAACTACTACTGATGTTTCAGCCATAATATATTTACATATAATATGTTATACATTTTAAATATATAATAATATGTGTAAATATATTATAGCTAAAAACATATATACAGTATTTATATATTTAAATTAAGTTTTGCCTTTTTTCTGAAAAAGTTTGTGACAGGATTTTTACTCACAGCCGAGAACTTTAACCACTACACTATGAAGCTGCACAGCCAGTCACTGAAGAAAAAAATATATATAGATGAGACTTCTACTGTATAGGAATACTTACTAGAGTAAAAGGAGTGGGAAGCAGGTAAGTAATCTCCCCTTTCAAGGTCCAGTAAAGTGTGTGGGGGGGTTTATCAAACCTACCCCTATTCTTCCACAATCAGTTTAATCCATACCTAAATGCTCAAAATAACTTTATTTAAACCTGTTCTAAGTGAGCTGAAATTTATTTTTCTAATACACTATTTTTGTTTGTTTTTCTAGTGAAATAAGAACCTGACGATCAGGCGCCTAATTGTTCTGCTGGACAGCACTGGGAAGTGGAGGATGATCACACCGAGAATCCGTCCTGCCGTAGACACCTCTGTGCAGTGGAGTATGGTCACACCAAGGTCGCACTGAGCGCCGTACAGGCAGGATTTCCATAGCACATTGCTGTTTAGAATTCGTCCTGCCGTAGACACCTCTGTGCAGTGGAGTATGGTCACACCAAGGCCTCACTGAGCGCCGTACAGGCAGGATTTCCATAGCACATTGCTCTTTAGAATCCGTCCTGCCGTAGACACCTCTGTGCAGTGGAGTATGGTCACACCGAGGCCTCACTGAGCGCTGTACAGGCAGGATTTCCATAGCACATTGCTCTTTAGAATCCGTCCTGCCGTAGACACCTCTGCGCAGTGGAGTATGGTCACACCAAGGCCGCACTGAGCGCCGTACAGGCAGGATTTCCATAGCACATTGCTGTTTAGAATTCGTCCTGCTGTATAGCGCTGTGCAGTGGAGTATGGTCGCACTGAAGCCTCACTAAGTGCTGTACAGGCAGGATTTCCATAGCACATTGCTGTTTAGAATTCATCCTGCTGTATAGCGCTGTGCAGTGGAGTATGGTCACACCGAGGCCACACTGAGCGCCGTACAGGCAGGATTTCCATAGCACATTGCTCTTTAGAATCCGTCCTGCAGTAGACACCTCTGTGCAGTGGAGTATGGTCACACCGAGGCCTCACTGAGCGCTGTACAGGAAGGATTTCCATAGCACATTGCTCTTTAGAATCCGTCCTGCCGTAGACACCTCTGCGCAGTGGAGTATGGTCACACCAAGGCCGCACTGAGCGCCGTACAGGCAGGATTTCCATAGCACATTGCTCTTTAGAATCCGTCCTGCCGTAGACACCTCTGTGCAGTGGAGTATGGTCACACCGAGGCCTCACTGAGCGCTGTACAGGCAGGATTTCCATAGCACATTGCTCTTTAGAATCCGTCCTGCCGTAGACACCTCTGTGCAGTGGAGTATGGTCACACCGAGGCCTCACTGAGCGCCGTACAGGCAGGATTTCCATAGCACATTGCTCTTTAGAATCCGTCCTGCCGTAGACACCTCTGCGCAGTGGAGTATGGTCACACCAAGGCCGCACTGAGCGCCGTACAGGCAGGATTTCCATAGCACATTGCTGTTTAGAATTCGTCCTGCTGTATAGCGCTGTGCAGTGGAGTATGGTCGCACTGAAGCCTCACTAAGTGCTGTACAGGCAGGATTTCCATAGCACATTGCTGTTTAGAATTCATCCTGCTGTATAGCGCTGTGCAGTGGAGTATGGTCACACCGAGGCCACACTGAGCGCCGTACAGGCAGGATTTCCATAGCACATTGCTCTTTAGAATCCGTCCTGCAGTAGACACCTCTGTGCAGTGGAGTATGGTCACACCGAGGCCTCACTGAGCGCTGTACAGGCAGGATTTCCATAGCACATTGCTCTTTAGAATCCGTCCTGCCGTAGACACCTCTGCGCAGTGGAGTATGGTCACACCAAGGCCGCACTGAGCGCCGTACAGGCAGGATTTCCATAGCACATTGCTGTTTAGAATTCGTCCTGCTGTATAGCGCTGTGCAGTGGAGTATGGTCGCACTGAAGCCTCACTAAGTGCTGTACAGGCAGGATTTCCATAGCACATTGCTGTTTAGAATTCGTCCTGCTGTATAGCGCTGTGCAGTGGAGTATGGTCGCACTGAAGCCTCACTAAGTGCTGTACAGGCAGGATTTCCATAGCACATTGCTGTTTAGAATTCATCCTGCTGTATAGCGCTGTGCAGTGGAGTATGGTCACACCGAGGCCACACTGAGCGCCGTACAGGCAGGATTTCCATAGCACATTGCTCTTTAGAATCTGTCCTGCCGTAGACACCTCTGTGCAGTGGAGTATGGTCACACCAAGGCCGCACTGAGCGCTGTACAGGCAGGATTTCCATAGCACATTGCTGTTTAGTACTCGTCCTGCTGTATAGCACTGTGCAGTGGAGTATGGTCACACCGAGGACTCACTGAGCGCTGTACAGGCAGGATTTCCATAGCACATTGCTCTTTAGAATCTGTCCTGCCGTAGACACCTCTGTGCAGTGGAGTATGGTCACACGAGGCCTCACTGAGCGCTGTACAGGCAGGATTTCCATAGCACATTGCTGTTTAGAATCCGTCCTGCCGTAGACAGTGATGTGCAGTGGAGTATGGTCACACCAAGGCCGCACTGAGCGCTGTACAGGCAGGATTTCCATAGCACATTGCTGTTTAGAATCTGTCCTGCCGTAGACACCTCTGTGCAGTGGAGTATGGTCACACGAGGCCTCACTGAGCGCTGTACAGGCAGGATTTCCATAGCACATTGCTCTTTAGAATCCGTCCTGCCGTAGACAGTGATGTGCAGTGGAGTATGGTCACACCAAGGCCGCACTGAGCGCCGTACAGGCAGGATTTACATAGCACATTGCTGTTTAGAATCCGTCCTGCCGTAGACACCTCTGTGCAGTGGAGTATGGTCACACCAAGGCCGCACTGAGCGCTGTACAGGCAGGATTTCCATAGCACATTGCTCTTTAGATTTGTTCCTGCCGTAGACACCTCTGTGCAGTGGAGTGTGGTCACACCAAGGCCGCACTGAGCGCTGTACAGGCAGGATTTCCATAGCACATTGCTGTTTAGAATCCGTCCTGCCGTAGACAGTGATGTGCAGTGGAGTATGGTCACACCAAGGCCGCACTGAGCGCTGTACAGGCAGGATTTCCATAGCACATTGCTCTTTAGAATCTGTCCTGCCGTAGACACCTCTGCGCAGTGGAGTATGGTCACACCGAGGCCGCACTGAGCGCTGTATAGGCAGGATTTCCATAACACATTGCTCTTCTGCCTGTACCTGCGCTGCCCTCCTAATGTCTGGCATAAATGGGCTGTGCCAGGCTTTAGCGGACTGGGCACCAGCAGGTGAACTGCTGCCCGGCGCCTGCTCCTCTCTACGGACAGGAATCCGCACTCCAGCGCACAGCAGTGTAGGGCGGTACGGATTCTAAAGTGCAGACACCGGATCTTCAAGGGACAAAACAATAATTAAAGCAAATCAGAAAACTTATTTTCAGCACATTTAGATTTTTTTTTAAATAATGTTATTCTGAAGGTTTAGCAGGAGTTACGTGTTGTTACAATGTGTCCTTTCTAACATGGACTTCGGGTGCCGGTGGGAGGTGGTAACATAGTATCGCCTGCAGGGTAGGAGATGTGAGGCGCTGCCCTGGTGGATGCTCCTGCCCCGGCACGTGGAGGACACTCAGGGGAGGGTCACTTTGGATACGGCTTGACCTTTAGTGACCTTTGTTTTGTATTCTAGGCGCAGTGTCCGGACTCCGGGATGTGAGGGGCGGCGGGCGGCTCGGGGTAACACTTCTGTCGCTCAATATTTAACTGTCCCTTCCGTAAATCACATTTAATTGGAGCCTGACGTGGCGCAGGCCGCCGCTGATTGATCCGCTGCTGAATTATTTAACGCGCTTTCTCCGATTATATTAATGCTCATCTATATGCAGATGGTCGGAGTGTTTATTAAAAGCAAAAATCCATTGTTGTTTTAACCTCACCCCAAGCGTATTGATCCGGTCCCCTCTCTTACAAGCCAGGCGGAGGAGGGGAAGAACGAGCGGTCACTGACGGACAACACAAGAGCGGGTCACATTATAGTCACAGGAGTAAAGGGATCAGAAGAGAAAGTTCTGCAACTTGCTGATATATTTTGTGCCTCCTCTCTGCTTGCTGTCAGTGAATGGGAACATTCTTGTTTTAAGTCCAGAGGCCGATGACTTAGGGAGTTCTAATATCTCACAGCTGAAGGGTTTGTTACAGTGTGCACAGTAAGCCTACGTTCACACACAACATGTTCTACGTTGTCCGTTTTCACTGACCAACAGCCGCCATACAATTGAAGGCGACCATTTTTAATGTCTGTTTCTCAGAAAGTCCTCTATGAAAATTAAATTAAAAAAACTGACAGTTTATCAGCTTTTAACGTACTTTTGATTGTAGCCTGAGTGTGGGTGCGACCAGTCAGCCGGCGCCCCGCACAGGACAGGAATGTGCTCTTGTGTTTATCTCACAAAGGATTGTGATACATTGTAACAAACCTTCAGCTGTGTGGGCAGGGTTAGCTCAGCATGGATTTGCAGCTTCTGGATATAAACTAGAGAGTTTGCAAGAAAAAGAATTCTAACACAAGGGGGGGGGGGGGGATTTGCTAACCCATATATGCCCCAAATCTGAAATAAAAAATAAAAAAGTTGCAGATTTTGGTGCAATGTTGAATGAATCAAAGCATCCAAAGCAGAATTTAATCCGAAGGTTAGGAAAAAATGTATTTGCTGCGCTGCTGCATGTGTTATAAAGTGAAAGGAAGCAGCCTGGGAACACGATATGACCCACAATGCCATGCAGCCAGCCAATCAGCAGATAGCCAGCCCTGTGATGTCACATCCTGTGAGCTGAGCATAGGGAGAGATGTGACAAGCGCTTATGCACTAGGGACAGTGTTGCTGATAGCTTTAATTGTAAAATATTAGATAGGGAGAGTGCAGGGACAGTGCAGGTTGAGTGTAATGGCCGTCTGCATCTCGTTCACCTGCTGACACATCACCCGCTAATCTGTTACTTTATATACAGAATTACTGTGCCACAGTATTAAAGGGCCGTCTAATATATCGCGTCTGCATCTTGTTCAAAGGTAAGTATAACTTTAAGGGCTTATGCACATTGTAGATATTTGTAGAGTTTTTGATTTACACTTGAAATTTGAAAATTATTCATTTTTAAAGGGATTCATGTCTACAGCGTTAAAAAAAATAATTCCTGTCCTTTCAGTCGTTTCCAGGTGGCAGAACAGCCGTTTACAATTCTAATGTGAACATTTTGTATTTACTCTGCGTCCGTTTTTGAAAGTTCTTCATGGTTTGTGTTCTTTCAGAGCATATAGTCTGGGGCCCATTTTGGGTTTGGATTTCAGTTTTTCATGCCAACGTTCCAATTGCTATAATTTTTCTGCTTTTCCATCCATATAGCCAAATGAGGGCTTA